>NW_026059636.1:0-30877 GCF_023721935.1 Panthera uncia | reverse complement strand
CACAAGCACC
This sequence comes from Panthera uncia, assembly GCF_023721935.1. NCBI lineage: Eukaryota > Metazoa > Chordata > Mammalia > Carnivora > Felidae > Panthera > Panthera uncia. The sequence goes on along the minus strand of NW_026059636.1, from coordinate 30,867 downwards.
ACAGGCAAGTCCTCTACCTTCAGAAATCCAAGATCCTCCACCAGACCCCCCCCGAGAGAAGAGCCGCTCACAGCGTTCTCCTTCTGATGCTTTGTTTTCTTTTATTTTATTGGACAGATTGTCTTCTTTCTCTGGGCTTAAATTTCTCCTTAGAGAATGCTTCTTTCGTATTAAATATTCAAGAGTTTCTAACTCTTGGTTATGCAATTCTCAGCCCGTTTGTGCTGATTCACAGAGATGGACATCAGGGTGGACGTTGGCACTCTAAATAAAGCTGGAACAACTCTGTTTCTTCACTGATGCCTTCAGTAGGGTCATTTGAAATACCCATTAGTCTTCCTGTGCTGTGTTTAAAAATAAAACGGAACATCACTTCTCGGCCTTTTGGCTAAGATCAAGTGTAAAAATACAACGGACGTGGGGAACTTGAACATATAACAAATATATTAAAGACAATGGAAGTTATTCTCCTACAACAAACTGGGACCTTCGGCCCTGAGCTGACACAGGAGCCCATACAATAGGGACTGAATCATTTTCTCATTTTCCATCTTGTCACCCTCAAGAAGTCATTTAAAGTCTTATGTTGGTAGGGCACCTGCGTGACTCAGTAAGTTAAGCATCTGACTATTCGGCTCGGGTCATGATCTAGCGGGTCATGGGTTCGAGCCCCACGTCGGGCTCTGCGCTGTCAGCACGGAGCCTGTTTGGGATTCTCTCTCTCCCTCTCTCCCTCCCCTGCTCTCTTTCTGTCTCAAAATGAATAAAGAAAAATTACCAAAAAATTCTCATGTTTGTCAGATGGCTCTTTCACCACGAACACTCCAGGAGTAAGAAACGAGAAAAGAAAGCAATTTGGCAAACTTAATCAAAATTACCGGGTAATGTACCCTTTGTCCCGATAATTTCTCTTTAGAATCTGATCCTATAACTATAATTGTCTGCGTGAGGATTACACTAAGAAAAATAGACATCCCAGAGCTGTTTTTAAAAAACAACTTAAATATGCAACCAAAGATTCTATATTTCTAGTTAGTTGAAAGCATTCATACATCCATAAATATCTATCCTTACAAAGGGGTTTTATGAAATTCATGAAAAAGTGAACAAGTGCTAAATGTGCTGATAGAGTTTGACATCCATGGTAGATTTTGATCAATAAAAGAAAAGCAGTTTCAGAGCAATAGCATTCACATGGGAGTAAAATACATTTAATTTGATGTTACACACACAAAGTATCTCTGCAAGAATAAAAAGGAAACTGTAAGAGTGGTTACCTGTTCTGAGAGAAAGCAGGTAAATGGAGCCATAGTATGAAGAGTTTCATTTTATATCTTTCTGTGCTCTCTGATTTGCTACACATGGGAATGTATCTTTGTTCAGGAATAAAGAACCTAAGTTTGAAAACAATTTGCAGTTTTATTCCTAGACATCATTTGTTAGCGTCCTGGTGCCCTCACGACGCAATCTGTCTCTTTATTACCAAAGGGCACAAAGTAATCTGGCTTTCCATTAATTAATTTATTTAAAAAAATTTTTTTAATGTTCATTTCTGAAGGAGAGAGGGACAGAGCGTGAGGGGGGGAGAGGCAGAGAGAGGGAGACACACACACACACACACACACACACAGAATCTGAAGCAGGCTCCAGGCTCCGAGCTGTCAGCACAGAGCCCGACGCGGGGCTCGAACCCACGAGCCGTGAGATCATGACCTGAGCCAAAGTAGGACGCTCGACTGACCGAGCCCCCCAGGCACCCCTGGCATTCCACGAACTCAAATGAAGAACTTAGTTCTCGATTTCTCAAACTGGAATTAAATATACGTATTTGGCTACAACGCATAGGTCTGGCAATAAGATTTCCGATGAAGCCACTTTGAAAAATATCTGGTATTTTTTCTTTCTCATATATGTGTAGAGTGCCAAATCCTCGAAATGATATAAACTGGCTCTCACTCCATGTTAAAGACTTCTGTTTACCATATTTCAATATTGTTTACGTATGCCTGTAACGGTTATTTTATTCCCGTACCAAATAATGGCGATTGCCTATGCCTACTTCTTTGGGGCTTCATTACACCACGTCCACACAGCTTCAATAACTTACTTCTGTTATTACGTTACACTGCAATTTTTTTTTTTTTTTTGAGCTTACGTTCCTGACAGTATTGTGAGTGCTGGAAGGCTTCTGCGCGGAGCACTTGCTAAACTTCAATTCTTCCCATATCTGCGTAGAATAGAGGAAGCTTAGAGCCTTGACCAGCTCTCCAAGGACAAGCGTGTGGGCCACGACGGATGACACGGGGGTGGCAGTGAGAGACGAGCCGGGGTCCCCGCTCAGAGAGGCGTCTGTGATGCACGGTCTCCTCTGGCGCATTCGGCCTGAGCCCCAGAACCTCTTACGTCCGTTCCCTCCATGTCTTTCCTTGGATCCCGTCCATTGTGAGTTGGCCACCACTCCCCGCTCCCTCGGCGATCCCCCTAGCACTTCCAGTGGCTGGTTTTGTGGACGTAAGCCCCAGGCTAGCCTCTGAGACTGGCCGGACAGGAGCGCTTTGCTCAACTAGCCAGAGCCAGACAACCCTCGGCCTTCCAGAAGTATGCACTGAACACCAGAGAATGAGTGGGTGAGCCAAAATGGTACGTCCCACAGGACGGGTAAGTGTGTAAGATAAAGTTCTCTTCCACTTGCTCTCTGGGACAAGCATTAAGAGAACGCAGAGGATAAGAATCACTTGTATGAGGTTGAGGGACCTCAACCTTTTCGTTGGTTGAAGGACGAAAACCAAGGGGAAACTGGAAAGGAAGGTTGCAGTTGGCAGGCGCCGCCACCTCTGGGTGGAAAAACCCACGGTTTCACGACGCCACGGTCACAGCGCACCCGGATGCTATGTCACTCACGGTGCTACCGTGCAGTGGAGTACCTTAATTTTTAAAAAAAAAAATTTTATTTTTAACGTTTATTTATTTTTGAGACAGAGAGAGACAGAGCATGAACGGGGGAGGGGCAGAGAGAGAGGGAGACACAGAATCGGAAACAGGCTCCAGGCTCTGAGCCATCAGCCCAGAGCCTGACGCAGGGCTCGAACTCACAGACCGCGAGATCGTGACCTGAGCCGAAGTTGGACGCTTAACCGACTGAGCCACCCAGGCACCCCTGGAGTACCTTAATTTGAGGGGAAAGACTTTTCTTCGGATCGGTTTTCCACAGACGACTGGATCCTCTGAAGCCTAGTGTTTCATCAGAGAGTCCTAAGGTCAGATTTCCTTTCCCATTAATGCATTTTCTTCTTCTCTTCGCTGTAAAGAACCAAAGGCTCTCGTCACAGACAGGCCAATGAAGTTTTAGGTGGTAAATTACCAGGGGATGTGGAGGAGATATTGGCGAGTTTGTTTCCTGATGATAGAATAGTTGCCCATAAGACAAATTGGAAGGAGCGGACAGAGAGGAGGCTACGGGCAAGGCTAGACAATAGAGGGGACTTTTGAAGATCTGAGATAAGCCTGCAGATATTTTTACATTATTATTTCCAATCATCGATGTGTTTTTAAATTGCTATAATCAAATGTCTTTAAAAAAAGAAGAAGGAGGAGAAGAAGGAGGAGAAGGAGGAAGAAGAAGAAGAATTATTACTTCAGGGGGCTTGGGTGGCTCAGTAGGTTAAGCATCAGACTCTTGATTTAGGCTGAGGGCGTGATCTCACGGTTGGCGAGTTCAAGCCCTGAATCAGGCTGTGCACTGACAGCAGAGAGCCTGTTTGGGGTTCTCTCCCTCTCTCTCCCCTTCCCATGTTCTCTCTCTCAAAAAAAAAAAAAAAGTTAAACATAAAAAGATTTTGGAAAATTCTTGAAGATAATAGTTTTTAAACAGAAGGCAAGGTAATTGTAAAAACGAGTTGAAATTTGAGGAGGAAACGTTTTCCTAAATGGATACACCTCAAACGTCTATCTAGAACCTATATTCTAGCGTTCTCTAAACATAAAATACTGAAATAATACTAGATTTCCATTGTATTGAGAATCTGGCTTACTCAAGTATGAGCGGTAACACTGTAAAATGAAACAAATTTGGAAACTGGTCCATTTGGAAATTGGTCAATTGCCAAAAAAGATTCATAAGGTTCAAGCCTTGGACCAATCAATTCTCCTAATTATGAATGGGCTAAAAACAAAAGCTCTTCAAGGAATATGGCTAAATATCAAGAGAATATATTAGACAGGGTGAAAATGAAGAATAATATCCGCTCTAAAGAATTAAGGTCACAAATGCAGGAATATTCCCTGAAAGAAGAAAGGGGTAAGTGGCAGAATTTATACAGTAAGGGTAAAGACAACCTTCTCCAGGGGAAGCTCAAGAACAGCGGGCAGATTGCTTTCTTTTCAAGCTTATTTATTTAAGTAATCTCTACACCAACGTGGGGCTTGAACCCACGATCCCAAGGCCTGCAGCCCCCTGCTCTGCCACTGAGCCAACCAGGCGCTCCTCCGACTGGTACTGGAAGGGAGCTGGCCCCAAGCTGGAAACGCCAGAAGGAGACTCAAAAAAAATCGTAAATCAAAAGCACGCAACCGACGAAGGTGGGACTTGAACCCACGCGTGCAGAGCACAATGGATTAGCAGTCCATCGCCTTAACCACTCGGCCACTTCGTCCCCACGCGCTGCCGTCTGGGGTGCTTTACCGCAGAGTTGACCCTCGGGAGCTCCCGGCTGTCCTGGACGCCGGGGATCCAGGAGGCGGCTCGGGAACGCCCGGGAGACCAGCTCCGGCTGCCACGCGAATGGACCACGACCGGACTGGAAAAGTCGCGACGCGAAAAGCAGGCTCAGCTCCCCCAGGAGTCGCGACGGGGGCGGAGCCGGGACGCAAGCACCTCGGCCTGGGCCTGGGCTTCCCCCGCGCGGCTGCCTGGCACCTGTCTGCGGTCCCCCCCGCCTGCGGTCCGAGGGCGCCACCCGCCCGAGCCAGCCGCGGGCGGGGGCTCCCAGAGCCGGTCCCCCTGGTGTGGACCTCGGGGAGCCTGGCGAGTCCGGACTCCGAATTCGCGGCTAAGAAGACAGTCCGGCAGCTTAAAGGCCGCGCTGCAACTCTACCCCGTGTCGTCACCGCCTCGCCCTGCAGGGTGAAACTGCGCAGGGCAGAGCCCTTCACTCGCGGGGCTCTCTCCCCGCTCATCCCAGCAGAGGAGCCGCGACTTCCGATTCCCCCCAAAGCCCCGTGTGCTTCTTGGGTGATCTTAGGGGGGACAGGTGGCCGGACTTGCGCCTGATTTCCAAAGGATGCGGTGCAAAAAATGTTGCGACTCATCCCTAGCGAGTTCAAGCAAAGGGTAGGGGTGGGGGAGATTTTTCAGCTTCTTGTTTCCTAAGCGCAGGTGAACGAACAAAATAGGAATTAATTCTGACTAATCAGAATGAATCATAAATGCCTGGAAAAGGAAGACAACATTGAAGGTTAATATTTATTTTTCTTTCCAAGTTTTTACTTAAATTCCAGTTGGTTAACAGTGTGAAATAGTTTCAGGTGTAGAATTTAGTGATTCAACACGCACATACAGTACCCAATGTTCATCACAAGTGCCCTCCTAAATCCGTATCACCTATTTAACCCATCCTCCCCCCCACCACCTCCTTTCTGGTAACTATTGGTTTGTTCCCTTTAGTGAAGAGTCTGTTTTTCATGTTTTCCTCTCTTCCCTGCACCCCATGGACATTGGTTTTATTTCTTAAATTCCACATATGAGTGATATCATATGGTATTTATTTTTCTCCGACTGACTTATTTTACTTAGCATAATACTCTCTCTAGCTCCATCCATGCCATTGCAATGGCAAGATTTTATTCTTCTTTATGACTGAATACTATTTCAGTGTGTGTGTGTGTGTGTGTGTGTGTATGTATATATATATATATATATATATATACACCACTTCTTTATCCATTCATCAGTCAATGGACACTTGGGCCATTTCCATAATATGGCTGTTGTAGACAATGCCATAAACATTGGGGTGCATGTGTACCCTTGAATTTTTGTATCCTTTGGGTAAACACCCTAGTAGTGCCGTTGCTGGATTGCTCAAGACTAACCTTCAGAAAATAGAATTACCTTGCAGCCTCTCTGGAAAACAGTAGGGAGGTTCCTCAAAAAAACTAAAAATAGAACTACTCCATGACCTAGCATTACACTATTAGGTATTTATCCAAGGGATACAGGTGTGCTGTTTCGAAGGGATACATGCACCCCCATGTTTATAGCAGTGCTATTTACAATAGCCAAAGTATGGAAAGAGCCCAAATGTCCATTGATGGATGAATGGATAAAGAAAATGTGGTGTGTGTGTGTGTGTGTGTGTGTGTGTGTGTATGGAGTATTACTTGGCAATCAAAATGAATGAAATCTTGCCCTTTGCAACTACATGGATGGAACTGGAACTGGAGGGTATTATGCTAAGCGAAATTAGTCAGAGAAAGACAAATATCATATGACTTCACTCATATGAGGACTTTAAGAGACAGAACAGGGAAGGGAAATAAAAATAATATAAAAACAGGGAGGGGGACAAAACAGAAGAGGCTCAGAAGTATGGGAAACGAACTGAGGATTACTGGAGGGGTTGTGGGAGGGGGGATGGGCTAAATGGGGAAGGGGCACTAAGGAATCTACTCCTGAAATCCTGTTGCACTATAGGCTAACTAATTTGGATGTAAATTTAAAAAAATAAAATTAAGAAAAAAATAGAACTACCCTATGAAGGTTAGTCTTGAGCAACTTTTCTAGAGGTGGCCAAGAGAGAGGGTGTCCCAGACTGAGGAAGGGCCTGAGCAAAGGCAGGGAGATTTGCAGTACTTAGGGGAATGGCGAGGAACCCCAGGGAGTTCATGCTCTTGGGTCACACCTCCTCCAGTCCAGTATTTGCCTTGGGGACTATTCATTCATATTGAATTGTTTTTTATTTAGAGATTATTTCAAACAGAGGAAAGTTATGAGGATATGGTTGGAGGAATAGATCTAATTTTATCTTTTTTCCAAATAATTATAGTATTGATTCAAAGGCCTTTATTAAAATCTTTTTCTCTGCGATTTGAAATACCAGTTTTATTTTATACTGAATTTGTGTATGTAATTGTATCTATTTGTGAAATTTCTATTCAGCCCACTGTCTGCCTATCCAGGCCCCAGTACCACACTGTTGAATAGAGATGTTTCATTGTATACCTTAATGAAGAGAGCCAGTTTCCTTTAAAGGTTTTCTTTTGGGTATTTTCCTAGATATTTCTGTGTCTTTATTTTTCCTCATTAACTTTATGATAAACTTTTCTAGCTGCATTAGTAAGTTCATTGGACCTTTTAACTGGGGCCACAATAAAGTGACAGATAGCCTTCCTCGAACTTTCTGTGCTGCCGTCATGTTGCCCCCGAATGTCCTGGCAAATGCTCACAAGACAATCTTGAAAGGAGAGGCAGATACCAGGTCCTTATTAGGCCCTGCCCCAAAGTCAGTGTTCAGTTTCTAACTGTGATGGGTAGTTTCACTGGCGAACTTGAGATCACTGATGCTTCACAGAGCTGCGTGGAGAGCCTGCGAGGGTCCTGGAGCCCTGCGCCCTGGGGTCTCCTCTCCACCCCCCACCCCCAGATTCCGCAAGGGCGGGAGAGACGCAGGCCCAGCACAGTCAGTGAGGAGTGGAAGGGGGATTGGGGGCAGGGGATGCCAGCTTCAGTTGCCACCCCAGAGGGAGGCCAGAGGGTCGCAGCCCCGGGAGCTGTCACCGCGCATCCCCAGCCTCCTCGTCACGTGTGTTCAGGTGCCTTCTCCTCAAGGCTGAAGAAGGGTGGGTGTTGTGGCCACGGGCAGGGCTCCTCTCCACCCTCGCACCAGCCTCCCTGGTCTTCACTCTTAGGATGCGAAGATCTTATCCAGGCTTTTCCACCTGTCCCGCTGGAACTTAAATTCTCCCCACACTACAAACCTCAGCCTGCGACTTAGCCTGTGTCAGGTTCCAGGCAAAATAATTTCCTGGACGAGGAGCCCCTAGTCCCCTTCTAGAGACTTGCAAGTCCAGGGATAAAGGTGTTAGACCCTCAGTGACTGCAAACAGGGCAACAACTCGCTGAGCCATGTGACCTCTTGAGCCCTTGTTGAGATAAGGTCAAAGTCAGGTCCTCGCGGATCGCAGCTCTGTATACACCCCTGTGAACTCCCAGTGGTACCCCCAACTTAACCCAGCTTTGGGAAACCACCCAGGGGCCCCTGCATGATATACTTAACACACAATCTTCTCTCAGCCTCAGGTGTACAACATAGTGATTCAACACACAACATTAACTGATTACGTTCACCATGGTATCAGGGCACGGTTCTTGGAACCCCGAAACAATTACAGTGGTGACACCATTGATCACAGATCACCACAATAAATATAATAATAATGAAAACGTTTAAAATATTGTGGGAATTATGAGGATGAGACACAGAAACACAAAGTGGGCAAACGCTGTTGGAAAAATGGCACCGACAGACTTGCTCCACAGCGGGTTGACACAAACCTGCAATTGTAAGAAATGTAACAAAGAGAAGGTCAATCAACGAGATGGGCCTGCAAATAGGACAGCTCCACCATATTGTGATCTAACCACTGCTGAATGTCCACCGCAAGTACTTTTTAGTCACCCCCATTTTTTATATCATAAATATACAATATTTTGTTTGACTAGTAAGAATTGGGATTCTCTCTCTCCTTCTCTCTCTTCCCCTCCCTCACACGCACACACACTCTCTGTCAAAATGAATAAAATTTTTAAAAATAATAAAAAATAAAAATTAGTGTTATTTGTCTGCGTCTATAATGCATACAAATAAGGTTCACATCAATCAAAATTTCCTTACATACGGTATATCCTAACATTTTTCTTTTATTATCTTTTTTTATGCTGGCACAAGAAAAAAAATTCCTTTAACATAAATTTAGCACAAAATGAAGGATGAAAAGACCACATGTCCCTCTCAATTCACACAGAAAAGACATTTGACAAAATTCAATACTCTAGAATGATAAAAAAAAAAAAAAACACCACCTTAACAAACTAGAAATAGGAGGAAACTACTTTAGCATAATAAAGGTCATATATGAAAAACTCACAACAAACAACATACTCGATGGTGAAAGACTGAAAGCTTAACCTATGAGATTAGGAACCAGATAAACATGTCTGCTTTCATCACTTCTATTCAACACAGTACTGGAAGTACTAGTTAGGCAACAAAAAGAAATAAAAAGCATCTAAATTGCAAAGGAAGAAATAAAAGTATCCCTGTGAACAGACTATAAAGTTTTGTTTGTGAAAAACTCTAAAGACCCCACAAATAATCCTGTTAGAACTAATGGGTATAGCAAAGTTGCAAGACACAAAATCAACACACCAAAATCAGTTATTTCCATATACCAACAATGAACAATACAAAAAAAAAAAAAGAATTTAAAAACACAATTCCATTTCAAAGACGATCAAAAAGAACAAAAATACTTAAGAATAATCTTAACCAAAGAGGCAAAAAGTTCATACACTGAACATACAAACAATGCTGAAAGAAATTAAGGAGACATAAATAAGTGGAAAGACATCCCATGTTCATGGATGGGAAAACTTAATATTGTTAAGATATCAATACTACCCCGAAACCAACAGATTTAATGTAAACCATATCAAACTTCCAATGATGTTTTTCACAGAAACAGCAAAGTACAACCTAAATTTCACATGGAATTTCTAAGTACTCCAAATAGCGAAAAGGCATTTTGGAAAAAGGAAAAAGACAAAGTTAGAGATGTCAGACTTCCTGATTTCAAAACTGATTACAAAGCTATGGCAATCAAACAGTATGGTACTGGAATAAAGACAGACATATAAACCAATGGAATAGAATAGAATAGAGAATGCAGAAATGTACTTTTGTTGCATCCACACGACTCCTGAAACAGAATGCTACGGGCACCAGTGACAGTTGCAACAAAGTTTATTACAATGAGAGGCAAGGCTGACCGATCGGGACCGACACTCTTGATAAGAGTGTGGCCTCGAACAGCCGGGGTACAGAGTTTTTAAAGCCGATCACATCGTTTTATCATTATCTGGGAACAGAACAGAGAAACAGTTCCCAGATGAGTTAGAAACAGTTGCCAGATGAGTCAGAAACAGTTATCGAATGAGGTGATTATTTTAGACTTTCTGCCGCTAAGTTGCAACCAGTGGATCTCTTTGACCTTGTCTCTGACGCTCTTTTTTGAGGTTTTGTTTCCTTCATTGGTAAAGCCTGATTCACAAGAGTATGAAGTATGATTTACAAGAGTAAAAGCAAGGCTGTTATCTTTTGACCTTCAGTGTTAGAACAAAGTTGTTATCTTTCAAGCTAAGCGTTAGCCCTACAGTACAATTTAACCCTTACATTTCCCCCTTTTCTTGTCAGTGAATCAATCTCTTGATTCATCATTAGGAACTAAGGGGACATAGTTGGACCTAATCATGATTTTTATTTTATCAATTTACCTTTTGACAACTGTACTGATCAATTGATAATGCATGGGCCAATAGTTAACCCGAGAAATAACAATAGCAGTGGCCCAGCTAAGGTGGTGAGTAGTGATGTGAGCCAGGGGGACCAAGAGAATAAACTTTGAGCCAGTTTTTGGTCTTGATCCCTGTGTCTACATTTATAAAGTCCCCCATGAGTCCCCCACACTTATCATTATATAAACCCAGAAAATGTAAGCACCAGCCATGGCACCTTCAGTTATCCAGCCTTCCTGGTTCTTACCTAGAGCTGGAAGCCCAGCCCACTTAAGATTTCCCAGCACCGGTACATTAGACCCAGCCTCCATACTGCCACTTTTCTTGTCCACCATCTTTCTTTTTCTACTTTCAACACACCTGTCTCCTACTTCCTGGTTCCTTCTCTAAATTACACACTTCTCTTGCCAGGCTTAGCGTCTCCTTCTCTCCCGAGACAAAGTGCCCTCAGTGGCTTGGCGTAGAGGCATGGACAGCCATGGGGAGTAGGTGACGGTGCCTAGCAGAGGAGTTAGGACGCCCACCGTCAGCCAGACACAGGTGTGCAGCTGTGAACACGCAGCCATATTGGGCTGGCCTGGGCACAACGTGGGCATTCCCTCCAGAGACCTATGCAACCCAGCCTGTATGTGAACTTGGATTTCTTCCTTCCCTCATCACCAGCGGCTGCATGTTGATGTCACAGGAGGGTGGGAATCACAAGCTTTATCTACTTTAAACAGTCACACATCTCATCAACAGTCTTAGAAGCATTACAACCTTCACAGAGATTTTCTTTCCTTGCTTCTTGGTGACAAAGGAGTGGAGGAAGGAGATGGGGCACAGACAGACAGTGCCTCTGCTGCCCTGGGAACTGAGGGCAACCCATAACCCCAAACCGAACATGGTTTAACTCTGCAGGATTGTCCATTTGAGCCGCCTGTGTCCTAGAGTCATGAAAAGCTCAGCAGATGGGCAGGGATGTTCCATTCACAGCATTCGTCCAATTCAACAAAGAAAGCCATTGTCTTCCTCCAAGGATTTTGTGGGTTCAGGTCTGAAATGGTCCCGGATTTACAGGCTCCTGGAGCAGGAGAGCGTCTCTCTTTTCTCCAGCACTCCCGTCACCCGAGTGCCACGGGGAAGAATATCTTACCTTCAGGATCCTGAAACCACTTTTGTCCCGGCATCTTACTTCCCCCTTTTCTTGAAATTCACTCCAAATCTTTAGGAGTGTAACTGGGCTCCGGTGGAAGCAAGGGCTCTGTCAAGATCGGTAGCTCCAAGGCACTTTTGACTTGTTTCTTCCAAGTTTTAGGGCTTTTGTTAGTGCGTTGAGCTCTGTGTGCTGGGCTGAAGTTTCTGGGGGAAGGGTCTGTGGCCATAAAACCTCATGGTCTGTCATCACTGCAGCGCTGGCATCCTTTTGCCCTTGAAACACAACATTACTGCCGTCTGAAAACATGCTGATATCAGGGTCCTGTAAGGGAATGTCTGTAAGATCAGAGCAGAGGGACGAGATCATTGCCAAGGTTTCTGGGCAAGAGTGCAGAGGGGCCAGCCGCTTAGTCCCATCAAGATTCTTATTCTGAGCTCCAGATGGGCTGCCTTTGAGAACTAAAAGTACAATTTAACCCTCACACTTCCACATACTTGGTCAAAAGATTTCCAACAAGAGTGCCAAGATCATTCAATGGGGAAAGGACAGTTTTTTCAGCAAATGGTGTTGGGAACACTGGATATCCGCATGCAAAAGAAGGAAATGAGACTCTTATCTCACACCACAAACAAAAATTAACTCAAAATGGACCTAAGACCTAACTTTAAGGGCTAAAACTATAAAGCTTACCAAAAAAAAAAAAAATAAGACAAAACTCCATGACACTGGTTTTTGCAATGATTTCTTGGATGTGACTCCAAAAACATAGACAACAAAGATGGACATTGGGGTGCCTGGGTGGCTCAGTCAGTTGGGTGTCCGACTTCGGCTCAGGTCATGATCTCGCGGTCTGTGCTGACAGCTCAGAGTCTGGAGCCTGTTTCGGATTCTGTTTCTCCTTCTCTCTCTGACCCTCCCCCGTTCGTGCTCTGTCTCTCTCTGTCTCAAAAATAAATAAATGTTAAAAAAAAAAAAAGAAAAGATGGACATTTCTCCAAAGAAAACACACAAATGGCCAATAAGCACGAAAAGAGGCTCAACATCACTCAGCAACAGGGAAAGGTAAATAAAAAGCATCCTAGCATAGCATTTCACACCCATGAGGATGAGCATTACTAGAGAAAGAAAAATTAAAGCAAAATAATAAGTGTTACACTCAGACCCGGGTCTGGGCCATGACTGCAGGACCTGACCTTCTGGGCCACAGACGCCATTTGGAAGCAAACTTGAAAAAGAAATGAACCCACTCAGAAGGGAGCACCTCAGTGAGCTGTATGGACTGACCCAGAGCCCACGACCAGCCCCCAGATCAGGAAGCCAGCACCCCAGGAGTCCCCCTCCTGCTCCCTTCTGGACCCCGTCTATCACGAGGTGGGGGGGGGGTAGTGGGGATTCTGACGCTGCCCCTCAGTGATCTTCAGTTATCAGTGTGGCTGCAGTTTAAACTATTCACGAAGTGAGCACTTGTGATTCTCAGGTGTCTGTTCCTGAGCTGTGGCGACCAGTGGGGTATGGGTGGGGTTGGCAGGAGGCCCTAATGAAGTCCGGGGACCCTGGGCCCCCCCAGGGCCCCAGCTGCACCAGCGCTCAGCCTGCAGTGCGTTTACTCTAATTGCGTGAGGACGGTTCCCGGCTCCGCAAATTACAGAGCATCAGGGAGAGGGGAGAAGTGGGCCCCGGGGACCCACCTGGTGCACAAGGAGCCCTTGACACTGACATCGTGACCTCAGCGCCTGAGCCAGGGGCACGGGGACCCGGGGAGGTATAACAGGGCCTGGCTGGCGCTGCGGCCAGAACACCCTCTTCCCGAGCAGGGCCCCGTGCAACTGACGAGGTGGGTACCTCTGGCGGCCACGGGTGGGCGCCGGCCTTGGCTTTGGACACAGGCCGTTGGGGGGCAGGGCGGGGCCGGGCAGGCGGGAGAGGAGAGGAGAGTCGGAGCCGCTCTGCTGGGTCGGTTGTGCGGCAGGAGCGGCCGGGACCCAGGGGGAGGACAGCTGGCCGCCTCCCAGCCCATCGGGAGACGCGGCTTCTCTGTGCTGCACAGGAGGTGAGCCCGGGGGTCCACGCTGTGCCTGAAGCTGCCCCTTCCTCACAGGGGGAGGAGGAGGGGTCGTCAGATGGACGCCCAGGGCGGCTCACCCGGATGTGCGCGCACGCACTGACTCTCTGGAGTTTTCTCTCAGCTCGTGTGCACGTCCCCTCCCGGCAGAGGGGCTCTGTGCCCGTTAGCTGTGGCATCCTTCTGCCTTTTTGGCACTGGGCACGCTTGCCTGCTCTATTAAGATTTTATTTATTCTGATGTTTTCCTTTTCCAGCCCCCCCCCAATGATACAGTACATTATTATAAAGAATTTTTTTTCTGAAGTGTGGGGACACATAGGAATACTAATAGTCATTTTTAGAAAATGATTCTTTAATACTTTCTGGGCACTGACATAGCACCAAATCCTGAGCTCGTTTACTCCTGAACTACAGAGTACAAAGGATCATCCCTAATTTTTATGGGTGAGAGTTCTTGGGCTTGGAGAGGCCAAATTACATGCCCCAAGTCACCCAGACAGGAGCTGGGAAGGCTGTAGTCAACTCAGATCGCAAAGCTTGTTCTTGTGACCAGCGGTTGCCCTACTCGGATGGAACTGTACTTCTCCGGCATCTGGAACGTGCATAAGTGTCCCTACCATTTTCTACAAAACACAGGCACACAAACACAAAACAAACAGAGCCAACCTTGACTTAACTAAAGTCACACAGACTGCATTTTGTTCATTCGCAAATGATACAAGTAAGAAGCGGGTGAAAGCTGATTCACAGCTGTTTGTGCAGAAGCGGTGAGGAGGACATTCACGTCTTTGCCTAATCAATGTGCAGCGTGGCTGGACTTTCGTCCACTCAGTGACAATGTCCACAGTGATAAGGGACCATTAAAGTCTAATGAGCTTGGAAAGATTAGAAATCTGAGTCTCCTGTAGAATGTTAAAGCCGATCTTCTTGTGTGGGGGGAGAAAAAAAGTCTTAAGACGCTCATTCTTTTCTTAAAATTTTTTTTAACATTTATTTATTTTTGAGAGACAGAGAGACAGAGTGTGAGCGAGGGAGGGGCAGAGAGCGAGGGAGACGCAGAATCTGAAGCAGGCTCCGGGCTCTGAGCTGTCAGCCCAGAGCCCGATGCGGGGCTTGACCCCATGAACCGTGAGATCGTGACCCGAGCCGAAGTGAGACCCTCAACCGACTGAGCCTCCCAGGCGCCCCTAAGTCATTCATTCTATTCATTAACAATGTGTTTTTGAATTACTAAACAAATGTTCTTGTCATCCAAAGCTCTATTATGTAATGTACCTTTCATTTATGAAGCTGCAAGCCGTGTTGACTTAACTGAGGCAGGGGAACAAATAAATTAATCTTTAAGGAAAAAAGAAGCTTGTGAGAGCTTATTAAAATATATATATATATATGTAACCTCTGTCTCCAGTACCCTCCAGATCATATATGTGTGCAGCTTTTCCAGCCTACTTGGGATGCCCTTCAGCAAAGCCAAGACAAATTCTTTCTTTCAAAATCTGTTATCGGTGTTTCAGAGAGTAGAGAGGTGTATCGAGGCGGGGGGGGGGGGGGGGGAATCCAGGCAGAAGTAGGTAGACACAGACATGGGGGAAGGAGAAATGTATCATAATGTACAGGTCTCCCAAAGGATGACCGAGGTCATTCACTAAATCAAGGGGGGCTCTGACATTCAACTCACTTACCCATCTGAGGACACACTGAAGTCCCTTCTGAACGTGCTATCCGACGTGGATGGACTTCTCCATCTCAACTATGTCTCCAAAGTGGCTCAGGAACCCGTCTGTGCGATTACCAGGCAGTTTTACAAGCATAACCATACGCCTCATTTCATCCTATTTTCATAAACGACTTTTTGAGCGGTTGATAGCGGATACCAAGCTGGGTCCCGTAGGTACTCAGTGCGCAGACAGCACCTCTCAAGTGCTCTGCTCCCCAGTGAAGGAAAGAAACGGGTAAACAGGCCAGGGCAGCGGGGCCCAGCGAGTTCAGGCAAAGGCACCAGACGATAAAATTCCAAGCTGCTGTGGGACGGACGGGCGGCAGTGAGCTGGGTGAAGAGGGTGGCCGAGGGCAGGAGGGCCTCGGCATCAGAGTTTACGCACACTTGTGGGGGAGGGGCGAAGGCAGTTCAGAAGTGAATTTGGTGAGAAGGACAGGAGGCCAGATTGTGGAGGGCAGGCACGTTTAGAAGGAGGTTGACAGGTGAAGCCACGTACGGTTTGCAAGAAGTGAAGCAGAAGGAGGATTGATGTTTCAAGATCTCATCTCGACTACGATGTAGAAAGAGAATAAACAGAGAGAGTGATGAGCGGGTTCTGTAAATCACAACGTGAGACAGTGGTGGAACCTAGGCCCGCAGGGTGGGGGCATTTCTGATTGAGAAAATCACCACGTTTGACAAAGGGGAAGAGGCTGAGTCCGCCTTTGGCTGGATCCCATGGGGCCAAATCTCTTCCTCTGATGAATTGCTGGGAGAATTTTCCTGATTTTTGATTTTGATTTGCTTTTTGATTTTGCCCGCAGGAGAAGTGGAGAGTGGGACCAGCACAGGCGGGGAGGGGGGCACGGGGGTATCCCGCCCATCTGGAAAATCCGGAACACCAAGGTCACCAGAGTTAGCCCCCCTTGAGGAAAGGCTTTCCTACCGCCCTTGGAGGAAATGAACAAGCCACTAGACTCCCCTGTGTAAACACTCTCATTTAGCCAAGTACAATTCTTTGGAGACACTGCCACTATTAGCCCAGTATTCACAGTATCAGAGCGGTAAGTGTGCTGGGGAAGAGCACCTGGGGGTGGCGAGGCGGGGCGGGGGGTGGGGAGGGAGCACCAGCACAGTCCTTCACAGTGAGGTCATTTATTGGGAAGGAGTAGTGAAGGAGGAGGCATCCAAATGATACTCAGCGTTACGGCTTGGAAATTGACTGAGTGCTGTGGCCCTTCGCTGAGCTGTTGCCCGGGAAGCATATCGCCACGGCCATTTGATACACGAGGGGTACGTGTACAGGGATAGAAGGACCTCTGGGAATGGCAGGTGGACGCTCTAGCGTGGATTACACGAGAGCTGTTTAGGCTGGATGTTTAAATTATAGGTATCACCATCTTGATATCAACGGACACAGGAGAAAAAAGAAGAGAGAGCGGAGAATGAGACCGGAGACATGCGAGTGACAGAAACATATACATCTACGGATGTAGATCTATCTACACACTTCGGAACTGAAAGGGTTCTTTTCGCTGGAGTAGACCCAGAAAAGCCCCGGACCTAAACTATGTCATCTTTACTTCTTCATGTCTCTCCAAAGTCCTTCCTAGTTTTGTGCGTGAAGTCAGAAGATGATTTGGAGTAAGGTCATCCGGGGAATAACCTTGCTTTCTCTTACTGGACCCGGAATTGCGGGGAACCTCTTTCTATTTGTGGGACATGCGTACGCTTTTCTCACGAGACCCGAGAAAAAACCCATACACCTTATCCTCGCCCAACTGGCTTTTGCAAATACGATCATTATTTGTACCAAAGGGAGCAAAGATATCACCGTATCTTTTCATCTCAGAAATGGCCTGGGCACTGCTACTTGCAAAACCGTGTTTTATCTGGGGAGAGTGGCCCGTGGCCTCTCAATGTGCACCACCTGCCTCCTCAGCGTGGTCCAGGCCCTCACCATCAGCCCCAGGACCTCCTCGTGGAGAAAGCTCAAGCCCCACACCGCGTGGCAAGTGCTCCCCTCTCTCCTCCTCTTCTGGATCGTGAATTCCCTGATAAGCTCCAACTTGCTCTCCTACATCACAGCCGCCCAGAGCACCAACGGGTCCGGGATCACACCGTCTGGCTCCCACCCCTATTGCCATATGCTGCCCTCCGGGCTGACCGTCAGGTGGCTCTTCCTGACTCTCATGGCGCTGCGGGACATCATCTCCCAGAGCCTCATGGGCTGGAGCAGCGGGTACATGGCTTTCCGTCTGTGCCAGCATCGCCAGAGTGTGCTCCACCTGCGGAGCTCCAGATCCCAGAGAAATTCCAGCCCAGAGACGAGAGCTACGCGGAGTGCCCTCCTCCTCATGGCCTGTTTCCTTCTCTTTTATTGGGCGGACTTCATTTTCTCCTTCTGCATCGGCTCCTTCCTGACCAATGACCACACGGTGTTAAATATGAAACTATTTCTAACGCTCGGTTACGCCAGTCTCAGCCCCTTTGTGCTGATCAGCAGGGCCTCCCACCAGCCTCCCCGCCGGAGTGCCCGCCGAGATGTGGGGAAAGTACACCCTGCACCACCTCCTCCAGGAGCGGAGCGTTAGATTCGTGTTAGGGATCGCTTCTGCCTTCGTGCATCAGAGCATCAAATCACTCGAGGCTTCTACGAGCAGATTTCCTTTTTGCTTTCAAGAGAGGCCCCGTACTGGGCAATCGGAGGCTTGTTCGGGTGTTGCAGGAAGTGGGAAAGAGATTCTTTCCAGCCTTCGATTCCACCAGCCCTGTCACGTGGCTCTGACGTTCTTGCCTGAGCAATTATTGCCGTTCCTTCAATATGTAGTCAGCACGCAAAGCACGGTGCGCGCACACACACGCACACACGCACACACGCACACACACCCCCACACCCCCTCAGGGGCTGTGTCCCCCAAAGCCCTGGCCCCCAGTGCTGCACTACGGGCACGGCGTGTGTGTGTGTGTGTGTGTGTGTGTGTGTGAAAGTGAATAAAGGAAACCCCAGTTTAGAATGCAGCACGCCCCTCCTCCCCACCAAGGAGGACCCCGCCGCGCCCAGAAACGACGCACTAACCACGCTTGCAGCCAAGGAGAGACCTCCGCGGCCTCAAACTCTCGTTCTTCTCCAGTGAACTTCTGTGCACATCAATCCTCCCCGGTTTGCTCCTAAAACCTGATGAAACCAGCCTGCCCCTTGTCTCTCCGGACGTGCCGCTGGTGTTTCCACAGGTTGCTGGTCCCGCGTTGTGATTCCTGGCTTTCCCCACATCAGCCCATTTTGCTAATAAAATAACCAGCCGTTTTGATTTTTGAGGTCGCCATCCCTTGGTGTCGGAGAAGTGGGATCCAGCGAAGCCCCCTCACAGCTCCAGGGCTGGCGAGCAAACAGGTGCCAACACCCACCGAGCCCACTGAGCTCACTGCTTTCTCCCAAGCCTGGAGTGTGAGGTCAGTTCTCTCCTGCCCTCCAGCTCTGCTCTCCTTGCATTTCGAGCTCTCCAGGCTTCAGGTGGAATCTACTTAAGAGCCTCGTCCTCTTGGTTTTTATAAAGGCGTCACTTTTCCCGATGAGTACTCTTTTGTTTCTGTTTTCTGGAGCTTCCTTCGGCCACCCGCCCTGTTCAAAAGGGGAGAAAACACATTGACTGCTGGTGTTTTACAACGGCTATCACAAGACAGGGTCCTCATAACTACGACATCTTAGCGAATCCAGAGGTAAGATCGGTTCCGTCTACCTGGTCCCGGGGCCCGGCTCTTGTGCCTTTCTGGGGAAATGGGTGAACTTTTGAATAATGTGGAATTACAGAAACCACTCTGAGGAATGTTCCAACTGGATAAGATCACTTAAGAAGGGCACTTACAAGCAAAGGCTTCAAAATCCATAAAACAGCTTCATTGCCGAAAAGCTGATAAAAAACGAAAGAGACATGGGGTCCCTGGGTGGCTCAGTGGGTTAAGCGGCCGACTTCGGCTCTGGTCATGATCTTACCGTTCATGGGTTCAAGCTCTGTGTCGGGCTCTGTGCTGACAGCTCAGAGCCTGGAACCTCCTTTGGATTCTGTGTCTCCCTCTCTCTCTGCCCCTCCCCTGCTTGTGCTCTCTCTCCCTGAAAAATAAATAAATGTTAAAAAAATTTATTGTTTTTTTAATATTAAATTTATTGTCAAATTGGTTTCCATACAACACCCAGTGCTCATCCTAACAGGTGCCCTCCTTCATGCCCCTCACCTACCCTCCCCTCCCTCCCACCCCCATCAACCCTCAGTGTATTCTCAGTAAAAAATTTTTTTAAAAAATGAAAAAGATACAAGAGGTACCTGATTCAAAAGATTGACATAACTCTTACTGCTCCCTTCACCCTACTTAACTTGAGTTCTCACTCTACTAATCTGCTGTCTGAACAGCACTGACAGGACCATGAACCAAAGTCGGCTAAATTAATCACCTTATAGACACCTCCACATCTGCTTTCCATGGTCCCAGTTGGGCCCCTCCCAGAACTGACAAAACTGAGGGATTTTCTGGTAAATACATTATTCGCTTCAACAATCAAGCTGAATCTCCGATAGAAAACAGCGTCTGCAGAGGGGATCCTGGAAGCCAGTTTTTGATTGGTAAATGGTAAAAAAAAAAAAAAAAAAAAAAAAAAAAAAAGTAAATGAAGGTTAAAAAAAGGTAAATGAAGGTAAAAAAATGGTTAAAAAAAAGTTCTTACCAGAAACAGCTTTTCTGAATCTCTGTCTGTAGTGCCCAGTTGAAAAAGGAAAATAAAATTTCACATTGTCCCTCCTTTCCAAATCCAAACCCATTGGTTATTGCCTTCCTCATTCTTATTTTATGTTCTGAGGAGTTGCGGCTTCCCGCCTCTCTGCTTGAGACTTGTTGGCTCTTTCTTTGGCTGCCTTTGGGAGTGGGTCTGGATCTCGGGAAGGTAGTATCCTGTGCAACCTCTTTGGGGCCCCCACTTACATTCAGAGGGGGTTATTCGATACTGCCAGAAATATTTACTGTTTGTTCAAGCTGAAGACTGACAGCATATTTAAAAGAATTTTCTTTTAAGTAGATCTGTGGCCAAAACGTTGGCCAGATTGGAAGCTGATGTTCAGAGCCCGATAGGAATTCTTGAAAGTCTCCCCCACCCCACATTAAAATTAGAACTATGTACCCAGAAAGAAGCAAATGGTGGGTCATGAGGCTGGAGACACGGATCTGTGATGTCATTTAAGTTACGACCCGGTTCTTTGACAAATTGAGAGCAATCACCCTTATCTTACAACTCTTATAAAATGAGAAACAGTTCTAGAGGCAGTTCAAGTTCTCTACCCGTTCATGCCTACCAGCCCAAACCTTCCCTATTTATCTCAAAAGGCTTATAACTTCTTCAAGAAATCTTATCTACATCATCCCCAGTTCCTAAGACGGAAGGAAAACAGGGCCAGGTGGCAGGCCTTTTAAAAATACAAATGGCTGTGGGAGCCCCCTTGCCAAAAATCTACCCACAGCCGCCGTGAGGTTACTTGTCAAGGACGAATACAAATCCTTGGTGTCCTCTCCACAAATATTAGTAGAAAAAGTGTCACCGCCATCTGAGCGGTTAACCTCAATTTATTCCATCTGCCAAAAGAGTTTGGATCCAGCCATTCGCTTATGAACTAGTGAGTTTTGCATCATTATACACGCCTCATGGCTTAAAACTTTAGAACAATAAGGTCTCCGCATCTATCTGTACATTCTTCATCAGTACGTATGTGGTATTTTCTACCTCCAGATAGTACTAGCAAAATTAATTTGTAAAAGAGGATTAAGAAAAGCACTTATCGAAATTATCAGAAATATAATAGAAACTTAACCTGGATGTTTTTTCAGTTCACATGGTCTAGGATCAATCTATAATAAAAGCTGTCTGAAGTTTGTGGATTTAACTAGAAGAGACGTTTTTAGAGTTGCCAGCATTAAATAGAATACTTTTATTCTCTCTGGGTTTACTACAAATCAAATAAGCTCATGTTTTCTCCGTTACAGAATTTGTCGGCAAGAAAAAGAACTTAAAAATGATGGTTAGCTGTTTAATGTCTTGTGAAATGTTCATAACTAAACCTAAACATAATTAAGAGCAAGTGAATTAAGTAGATGTAAGGGAAAAGTACATAAGTAAGTTTTTCAGCAATATTTATGTCTATTAAAAAAATCTTTTTGGTAACTTAAAACCTTAGATTTTCGCTAAGTTAAATGAGATGATAGTCATTAAACATCTAGATCATTTCCAAATAAGATAAGATACTGAAGCATTACTTATTGAACATAGGTTCATCTACCTATGGCTTCTTATTACAGAGAAACTAAAAGATTTTTGGATATGTTGGTGCTACGTTGGAAAATTTTAAAAGGCATATGCTTCTAGAAATTATGAAACGTATTCATAAATTTCCCAATCTAAAGAATGCTGGTGTAATGGTTCACAATTGCTTACTGTTTGGTTTTCACTAGAAATGAAGATTTCTAAAAGTTAAGCATTCTAACAATATATGTAATGAAAGCTACTAGAAATAGTTCAACATTGCAAGGAAAATATGATGTGGGTGTTTGCGTTTTGTGGGGTTTGTTTGTTTGTTTGGGGTTTTTTGGTTTGCTTTCTAGTTTTTTGTTTTGGGTAAGAATAGGAAGGAGGAATGAAGGTGCATTTTTGTTGAGAGAAATGAGTGTACTTTTGTCCTAAAGTAAAGCCGGTTATTTCTGAATGGGAAAGAGAACAAGGGATGAACTAAAACGGACATAGAATGTTGTAGAAGGTTTATGAAAAAGGAACATTGGGAAAGGAATTTTGCATGTGATCAAGCTGGATAAGATTGAATGAATTTGTTACAGGGTTGTTTTTTTTTTTCTTAAGCTTTCATAGTAACCGTGCACTGATGTAAAACTAGAACTTAATTTTCTTTCGTCTGTTAAAAAGACAAAGTTTATTGAACTATTGGTCTGCTCTTGGTAAGAGATCATAAAAGGTTTTTTTTTTTTATCATTTAAAGTTATCTGCCTAGAAAATTCTATGTTTTGCCAAAATATTTTCCTGTGTTTATCAGGTCTTTGATTACTTAGGAAAATAGAGCCTTCTCAATATTAGAAGAGCTGATTTTTGCTAACAACTGTGTAAGCCCCTGTATTTCCCTTTAAAATCTTTTGCTGACACTTGGATTAAATAGATAACAAAGTATTGCTTCACAGTGACCTATGATCCTATTTGATCAAGTGCTTTAAAATCTTTTTTGATACTTTTCTCAAACTTCCCCAAATCAAATTCTAAATGAATCTTTTGACCTGGAAGAAACTCTGAGGTTATTTCCAGAGTTTTGATATTCTGACTCTTGATTTCAGCTCAGGTCACGATCTCATGGTTCGTGGGATCGAGCTCCTGGACGGGCTCTGCACCGAGAGCTCGAAGCCTGCTTGGGATTCCCTCTCCCCCTCTCTCTCAGTGCCCCTCCCCTTCCTACGATCCTGCTCTCTCTCTCTCTCTCTCTCTCTCTCAAAATAAATAAATAAGCTAAAGAAAAAAATGTTTTTAATGATTTTAAATGATTCTAGCGTCAGGCCACTGCCCAGATATCACACTTTGGAGGATGGCGAGCTGGCATCATAAACAGAAACCTACGGTACAGAAGTGGCCGCTAAAAATACTTGTCTTATCTGTGACAAACACCAGAGGCTCTGATGATTAACATATTAAAAATTGGTTTTCTTTAGTGAAATTTGTCCTTGTTAATTAATTAGGATATCAGAAATGTGGTCTGAGTAGGTAAATTAGTTGTGCCCAAGAACTGCGAATTAGATATTTAAGAGATAGAATCCAAAGATAATAAGAGTTAAAGCAGCTGTAGTCTGTTCTGGTTTTCCTGACTCTGATAGAAGTTTGGCTGAATTCTGCCTCTGAAAAATTATTGCATATGCCTCAGGCTAACTTTTCATGAAAAGTAGTTTTGGGGGGGCGGGCTGGTGATCAGGTTGGTGGTTGACAGAGGTGGAAGGTGGGGGTGGGCAAAATGGGTTAAGGAAGTTCAAAGGTACAAATTTCCAGCTATAAAATAAATGAGTCATGGGGATGTAATGTGCAGAATAGCGACTATAGTTAATTCTTCATTGCATATATGGAAGTTGCTAAGAGAGGGAATCATCAAAGTACTTATCAAAGGAAAAAAACTGCACCTAAGTATGGTAACGGATGTTCACTAGACTTACTGGGGTGATCATTTTGCAATATACACAACTATTGAATCATTATGTTGTACATCTGAAATGAACTCACTGTTGTATGTCAATTATACCTCAGTTTTTTAAAGGTAGTTTTGGAGCTACACAAGCAAGAAAACAACAACAAAAACACAGGAACTTTGCTGAACTTACAGAACAGATCTGATGACTCTTTCTTGCTTGCTTCCCAATAAATGATCATATACGTGCAGAATTTCGTCGCAGGTCTGCTATCATGACAGCTTAGCGCGTTGGGGAGAGTAGCTAACCACTCTCTCCTTTCTTCTGTAGCTGCCTACCAACATCTAGCGAAACATTCCAGGTTGAGTATCACCAGAGTGGTTTCAATAGCATCACAACAGTTCTTTATGGAAATAACCGCTTACCATTGAGGACACAACTCACTTTTCAAAACATACCTATTGGGCAGATGTTCAATAAGATCTGATGAGGAAAGCAAAGGCCGGCAGAAAGTAACCAAAAATGAATTATCTGACAACACGTGGCCCACTGATGCGCACTGGAGACATGCAGAGCATGACATGCCTACAGCTTCTCATGACTCATGCTTTACTAGACAATAAAGGGTAACCCTATCTTGACAACTGCCACCCCTCCAAGATCCTGTAAATCTCACTTTCAACACACACCAAGTCCTTGGAGACTTACTTATCCCTCACCCCCACTAACTAAAAAGTATATAATCAGTCACTCCTCACAACCCCTGCGCAGCTCTTTCTGCCTACTGGTCCTGTCCCTGTGCTTTAACAAAAAGCAACTTTTTGCACCATGAGACGTCTTGACCATCATGCGGCCAACTGAATGGAGGCAGAGACCAAAGAATTGAATTAGGATGCTAGATCTGGGAAGAAAAATGATCCAAATCTTGAAAAGAAGGCGAAAAGATTACAGAATATGCTTTCAAAATTATATTAGAGCATGTTCAACATGCCCACCTAAGGGGCAACCGATTTTCTCGGATATTGCTACTCTAGGGCTTAGACGCCATAAAGTTAAATGTTATCCTGCAGAAGACTGATTAATTTCAAATGATTCTTGTCCAGCAGAAATGCAACTAGTTTCTGTCTTTTGGAAAATAACCCCAAAGATTATACTTTTTGCTGTTCTGTGGGACATTAGCTAGTTTTTCACTCAATTTTGGTATATTATTTGAACATTCTTTTTTTTCCCCCACTGATAATGCATTTACCAGTCTCTTCTACTGTCACTTGAACTAGTTTACTGTCCATTTCCTCATTAACAACCTAAATAAATCTCTGCCATTTAATCTCCATAGATACTTGAAGATTAGACTTTGACAGTCTCCAAGGTACTCCGGTGGCTTAGCAAAAGCTATGAAGTGTGAAAGTGTCCATTTTTATTATTATCTGGTGCTTTCCTGGATGGGACTTCCCTACGCTTCCCCAGGAAGACCATTCTGTGACTGTACAATGTCCAGACGCATGCAGGACACGTTTAGGAATCCAGATTTCAAGGGAGAGTTCTCTGGGCTCCGTTTCATTCCATGTACTATTTTCTGCATCCTGTTGCGGGTGGGACATACATGCGCTCAGGTTTGGGATCATCTTTACAGCTGGGAAAAGTACTCCAAATTACCTAGTTCAATTTACCCTTTGGGGCAGAGTGAGGAGGTGTGATAAGATCCATGACCAGGTGGGCTTCTTGTTTCATGGGGGCGGCGGGGGGGGGGGGGGAAGCCGCATATTTCTAAGTCAAAATCACTACCTACTTCCTACCTACCTCGTGCACAGCAATCTGCTTATTCCTGCAGTGTTGGTCTGCAGATTTCTGGTTTCTGGATGTCATCATCGCTCGTCCTGTTCCAGGCCCAGACAGCTGGATAATATGGGGATGCCAGGTTCTGCTTCTCAGGTGACCAGAGCTGCTCAACCTTCCATGGTTGTTGGTTCATCAGGGTAAAGTGGGGGCGGGGGGATACTAGAGGTGATGCTGTCTTCAGAAATCAGAAATCAGCATCTCATTGTTCCCGAAGCTGGAATTTTCATCCGGCAGGAAATGTCTCACTTCTGAGTTCCCTCTAATGGAGTTCAGGGCTCGTCACAGCAGGCAAGTTGCTCAGCACTTTCTGAGTATGTGCCGGGGGCTCCCCAGGAGCCATCGTCTTTAGAGCAAAGTGGGAAGGGGGGTGCAGGAAGGGCAGGGTGGGGCTAAAGAGAGAAGCTAAGTCACCGCAGCACAACAGACTCGCTCTGTAAACCCTTCTTCACATTGTTCTGTTTCAAAAGCGCGAAGAACCGGGAGGATACTTGCTATCCAACAAATTCAAACACATCGAAGACGGTGGGATGTAGTCCCCAAGGGCCTAAGGAGGCAGGAAAGGGTCTCTCCGGAGGGAGGCCGCCTCTGGGCGGAAAACGATGCTCCAGGTGAGGATCGAACTCACAACCTCGGCATCACCCGCACACATACTGCTGTATAAGTACCGCGCGCTAACCGATTGCGCCACTGGAGCACCTGCTCCCCACTTCCGGTCGCTAGCTACACGGCCTACGCGGGGGCGTCCGCCGGCGGGAAGCGAGCCCAGCCCGCGCGTCCCGCGCTGTCCCCGCGCGCCCAGGCGGAGCGGGTTCCTCTGCCACCCCGCCCGGGGCCCGAAGGCGCGGAGGGCGCTCTGCTCGCGGAAACGGCGGCGGCTGCTTCCAGGGACACACAGGTGCACGCGCTCGGGCGACCCCGACGGGCCCCCCAGGACCGCGCTCCACGCGCAGGGCTGGCCGGTGGCGGGGGTGGGGGGGCGCACGGAGGCCGACCCCCGCCTCTCCTCCCCCCCCCCCCCCCCCGCGGTGTCCCAGCACCTGGTGGACACCCGAGGATGCTCGCGGCCGCCAGAGGGCGCGTGCGGGGCTGCCCGCTGCAGCCGAGTGACCCGCGACCTGTCGCCGGAGCCCGGGGCTCCTTCCACCCCCGGCGTCCCTCCCCGGGGCAGGACATGGGAACTTCCCGGGACAAACAGCCGGAACAGGTCCGAGATCGGCTCCCCCAAGTTCCCGGTGTCCCAACGCCACGTTCAACTAGGTTTTCAAAATATCTAACTACGTTAAAGACCTCAGAGCTAGGAGAGTTGTGAGATGAGTGGTTGGAGGGAGGGGCTAGCTCCAGGTTGTGTGTGTGTGTGTGTGTGTGTGTGTGTGCCTTTACGTTTACCCGGAGTGCGGGGTCTTTCTTGGGGGTGGGTGACGTGGGAGACAGATTATGTGGAGTTAGCTGGCCGTTTCTATCCCCGACACTTTCCTTTCTTCTTCTTTTTTTTAAATTACCACTTGTCATGTACATGCGGATATGATATGTCAAAACAAACAAAAACTGTGCTGTAAGATAGAAAAATGTTGAGTCATATGTGAAAGGTACTATGTGTTTAGAGTGTAAAGGAGGCAAAAGAGCCCCTGAAGTCTTCTGGAAGCTTATAAATACCATTTGCCCCTAAAGGTGTCCTCCAACTCAGATACAAGATTACCACGGAACTTAAGAGCACTAAGTAATGTCCCACTGTCTTCCACAAGATAAAGGGGATCTGGGCACCCGAGGATCTGGGCACTGAAGCTACTAACTCAAAGAATTATTTTTTAGAGCTACATAGACCCTGAGAAAATCCTAAGCTTTTCTCACGTGGGAAATGTGTAGGAGACTGAGCCTTGGTCCATCTTTTCTCAGACTAACCTAAGTCAGCCTCGTGCACTAAGGTGTCCACTGGAGGTCATGAATTAACCTCTCCTAAGGCATCTAGAATGGAACTATTTGGGTGCCACCCTTTGAGAAAATGGTGACTGGTGGTCATCTGTTTTCTATAGATTAGATCAGCTCAGCTGTAGATCTCTGGTTGGGAAAGGTTTGGAATCTGTGTGTGGACCCCACCCCATAGTACTGAGCTGCACTCAAGAATCACACTCCCTGGGGCCATTGAGCCAAGAAAATATGTTGCCCTTTCCAATGGAGCTCCCGCCAACCTTGAAACTTAAAGACCTTGCCATGTCTACTCTCCCTGAGTCTCAGGATTGGGTCTCCACGTGCACGTGGTCGTCAAAAGCGATCTTTACCTTGTCGAATTACATCTGATTTCCCGCCACAAAAATCCCTTCTTTCCCCGGCCACTGGCATGAGCAGACTATCCTCTTAATTGTACAATGGACTCATACAAAAACCTATAGTTCTGAGCTAGAAATGTACTGCACACTCGACAAAATTCCAACTGAATTTTTAAACGTTTTGGCATAGTGTATACCTAACAGGAAAGGTCAGCTGAGTGAACGTGACAAATCCCTCCACCCCGAGGAGGAGTCTTGTGTTCCTGGATCATTCATTCGTTCCAAAAATATTTATGTAGCACCTGCCTCGTGACAGACAGTACATTAGGGCTCAGAACACTGAAATGAATAGAATGGACAAGATAGTCCTGGCCTTCCCAGAATTTGCATTTTAAAAGCTTCCAGAGAGGTTCTTAGCAGCCCTCTGCGTCGTCCTCTCCTTATTCTTTATATTTACTTACTCATCAATTCCTTCGTCAACAAACTTGCCGAGTGTCCACCATTGGCCAAGCAGCGTGCTAGTCAGTGGGGGCAGGGGCCAAAGGTGTCACGTGGGCTAACAGTATTCTGACGAAGGGCGGAAGTGGGCAGTCTGACCAGTGCGCCCTTAACACAAAACTGTTTTCCACTTTTATCTCCCCAGGTATCTCCCTGATTATCCTGTAATCTCTCTCACGCCCCCTTCAGTCTTGTACAGGAATGCAGTGTTCCTGCCTAGTCAGTATTAGACGTTAGAACGAAGGACACAAGCCGTAACTTTTGAGGTACACGAGTGCCAAGGAAAACAAAGACATGGCCGGGTGGAGAGGTGTGGGAAATGATTTTTTTTTTTTTTAAATAACGTCTATACTCACGATGGGGCTCGAACTCACAACCGCAAGATCAAGAGCCACATGCTCCACAACGGAGCCAACCAGGCGCCCTGGGAAATGATATAGGTTTGGTTTTTTTTTTTTAATGTTTTATTGATTTGGGGGAGAGAAAGCACGGTCAGGGGAGGAGCAGAGAGAGGGGGACAGAGGATCTGAAGCGGGCTCTGTGGATGCGGGGCTCAAATTCACAAACTGTGAGATCGCGACCGGAGTCAGAGTCGGATGCTTAACCGACTGAGCCAACCGGGGGCCCCTGCTATGTTTTTTGTTTTTTGTTTTTTCAAACAGAGACAGCAGAGAGGAAGGTAGAGTTCACATACTTAGGATGTCACCGAGTGTCCCTACCAAGGGACCGCCAAGGGAGAGGACCACAAGCTTCTACTCTTGAAGAGGTTAGGATGTCACAGGATTAAAGCTGAAACAGAACGATTAAAAGAAGAAATAAGAGAAAAGGTAAGCCGGGACCGTCAGCAGGAAGACAGGGGACAAGAGGCGACGACCGTGCCAGGGAAAGCTGAGCATCAGAAAAAAACTTGACTTCTCTCGACATCACCGAGGAATGGATTTCACGTCTGCTATTTTTTTTTCCCCCTTTCTGTCAACAGGTATTGGCTGAGATCTTCTTGCATGTAAAGCACTGGGCAGAGTGTGATGGGAGGTTAAGTCGGGGCTCTTGTCCTCCAGGGACTTCCAGCCCAGGGACACCCAGAAGAAGCGTAGTAACAATGCAAGGCTGTGAGGGCCCGTGCAGGGTTCCAGTGAGGGGAAGGCTCTTCAGCCCTGCCGGCCAGGGCACAGAGACAGGAGGGGACAGGGCCGGGAGGGAGGAGGCAGAACTCTGCAGGCTGAGAGGAAATGGGACTTGGATGGCGGTTTAAGGATGGGGAGAAACCCCAAAGGAAGTGAGAAAATCTAACTCGTGTGCCTTCCCCTCACGTTTTTCCAGTCAGCACCCTTTTGTGTGAAGTGTGGGATAGGCCGTACCCGCGTCCCCATCCTGGTGGGCACCTTCGCGGGCTCGGCCCTGCTGTGGTGGGCCTTCAACCTCTCCACCTGGGTGAGGGTAGAGGTCCCGGGCACTGCCCCCGTCCCGTTCAGCGCCCTCTTGGCCATCTGCAGCGGTGACGTCACGGGCCGGATTCCTTCATCAAGATGGAGTAAGTTCTGCCCTGGAATGGGAGGGCCCCACACTGATCCCGTCCCTCCCAGGAATTGTCGGCCCCTCTTTCCACCCCATGGGGGCCCAGTGGGGCGTCAGGCCTCTGGGGGAGACACCAGCCCAGCTGGAATCACCATTCTAGAATCGCTATTCTAGATCTTTCTGCGGCTCCCTCCGCTTCCCACCAGGTGCCCTTGGCTCCCACCTTGAAGTCTGTGCCCTGCTTCTTTAGCATTCTAGGAACTCAGACCCAGGAAGGAAGGGGACCCCAGAGGGAGCTGCTGGCCTTTCTCCCCTCTCCCTTCCTAATTCAGACCATTTTACATTTGGTCGGATTTTCGTGATCGTCGCCCTTCTTCTGTCCTTCTTCCTGAGCTTTATCCTCCTGGCCTTCCCTCAACCCCTTCCTGGCACCAGAAACACTACTTTCTCTTCACAGTCACCTTCTTCCTCCTAGGTAGGGGATAGGAGGGCGAGGACCCCCTGATGCACTGGTACCGGGCCGGGGTGGTGGTCCTCTGGGCAGAGCCCCTCGGAAGCGGGTCGGGGACGACTGAGGAGAAAGCGAATCCAATGCAAATGAACTGGAGGAAACAGGGTCGGGGAGGTAGGGTGACGTAGCCCCTAAGGGACTGAGCCCTCAGGCCATAAAGCTGACCACACAGGTCGTCGTTGCCTTTCTTTCCTCACAGGGACCCGTGTGTTCCTTGGGTTATTGCTGCACAGTCTATACATGCGGAAACCAAGGAGCTCACACGAGGAAGCGAACATCACCTTTCTCTACCCCCTCCTTGATCCTTTCGCTCAGCGCCACACTGTTTTTCTTATCTGGTGAACATTCTCGGGGCTCTGCAAGTCCTGGGGGTAGATCCTGAATGCAGAGCAATCACCTGTGGGGCTCAGCCCTTGCCCTCAAGTGCTGCTGGTTCTGGGCCTGGATTGGGCGCAGTGGTTGTGGGCCGGGATTGGGTGCAGTGGTTCTGGGCCTGGATTGGGCGCAGTGGTTATGGGCTGGGATTGGGTGCAGTGGTCCTGGGCCTGGATTGGGCGCAGT
>NW_026059635.1:0-43338 GCF_023721935.1 Panthera uncia | reverse complement strand
ACAAACCTACACATAAATTTGCAAATACTTTTTTTTTTTTTTTTTTTTAATAGTCAGAGGTGGTGTATAATTTATCTTTGCTTTCCTCAAGAGATCAACAGTATAGGGGCTCCTGGGTGGCTCGGTCAGTTAAGAGTATGACTTTGGCTGAGGTCATAATCTCACAGTTCATGGATCTCGTGGTTTGTGTATTAGAGTCCCATATCGGGGTTGCTGCTGTCATGCAGAGCCTGCTTGGAATCCTCTGTCTTCCTCTCCCTCTGCCCCTCACCTGCTTGTACTCACGCTCACACGCATTCTTTCTCTCTCTCTCAAAAATAAGTAAACATTAAAAAAAAAAAAGAGATCAGCAGTATAGTGTCTTCTTTATATTAGGTGCTCAATAAATTAATGATTTGTGAGGCAATAAAGATAGAAGATGTAATATTCAAACAATATTTGAGTTTCCTTCTAACCAATTGAGTGATTAAAAATGAACAAAATAACTCTGAAATTGATACTTAATGAGTTTTTTTTTTTTAATCATTGTTGTCACCCAGTTGTCCATGTTCATTGGGAACATA
Source organism: Panthera uncia (assembly GCF_023721935.1). Lineage (NCBI taxonomy): Eukaryota > Metazoa > Chordata > Mammalia > Carnivora > Felidae > Panthera > Panthera uncia. Next base: position 42,775 of record NW_026059635.1, on the reverse strand, counting down.
ATTTCAAAAAATTTTAATCTAAACCATCTATTTTCGTTAGTAATTTTATGCCTTCTGGCAAAACTTTTATAACAGTATTTATTAGTGAAGTTGACCACTTTGAGTTCACATTCTCTGGCATTGTGTTGGTGAAATAGAGATGAATACCTTTGCACCATTTAATCTTTTTCTACGTATTCAAGTATTGATGTTTTAAATTAAACTATTTTTCTAAATCACTAGTAATACAGATTATCTCACCAACATTGAGAATTAAAAAACGTAAAAAAAATACAAAAAATCCTTAATTTGTCTTGAGAATACTGGCTGCTATTAATGTTATTACTAATATTTGCTTATTGTTTTTGTAATACTTACTGATGTGGAACTTATTCCTGCCAAGGTTCAAAGGGGAATCTTTTCTAATTTTGAAATTCTTCCAAAAATGGTTTACTAGTGACATCTGCTGGTATAATGTGGTAATAAAGATAAAAGTATCTCCTGGAAGTAATTTCATGGAAGTTAAGCATGAAACAAAGAATCTTTGTGGACAGAATTGTTTTTTTAACTATCATTTACACTTATAATTGAAAAAAAAAATGTGTTTGTGGGCTCCCCTTCACATTGGCATTTGACCAAGTATATTCTAATAACAATAAACTTTATACTTTCTCATACACTATTTAATTGTAGCCTGAACCTCTATAATTAGTTGTGTCAGCTACGTTGTTTGATATAGTGCTGCAATTTTTTCCTCCTTCTCTTTCCTGCACATAACATTGCAAATGTAGAGATTCATTAACTATGATGGAGTCATACTAGTTATTTATGTCATTTACGTAGGTTAACTGTAATAGAAAAGTCTATGTATACATGCATTATATGCATTATATTTTTATGCACACTCAAAAATAACAACAAGACTTTGTATTAGAGAATGATTTTATTAGAAAGAGAAAGGACTTTGTTTCCCCCCACCCCTTTAGAAGAGATTTTCTGCACTATAAAATATGGAGGAATTAAATATTCTCAGTCCTAGGATATTTTCTCTATTGGCACTTATCTCCTAGATGATTGTATCTAGTCCTATGGATTCAAGTTCTGCTTATAAATGAATCAGACCTTTTCCTTGAACCCAAACCTGTCTAGCAGCTGCTTGCTTCATTAACATTTCCATTTATAGGTAACATGAATCTCGAACTTACCATGTCCAAAATAAAACTTTGATTTTCTCCTCAAACCTGTTTCTCCTATAGTCTTCTTCACTTGAGTGAATGGACATTTTATCCTTCTATTTGCTCAAACCCCAAATATTCTACTAATTAGTAAATTTTCTCTTTCTCGTGCACTACAAATTCAGTCCATCGAGAAATTCTACCAACTCTGCTTTTGAAATGCATTCAGAATCCTCCCACTTGTCTTTACCTCTTTCATTATCTAGTCAGGCCACAATCATCTTTCCCCTCCTGATTAGCCTCTTTGTTGTTAACTTTGTCTTCCTGTTGTTTTCCATCTAGCGGCCAAAGATAATCTTAAAATCTAAGACAGATCTTTGTCACTCTTCTGCTGAGAACCACCCAAAGTTTTCAGGGTGCCTAGAGGGCCATACAAGAATTGTAGACCACTCCTTCCCTCCACACTGTTACTGTGACCTCATTTCCTACCACTGCTTCCCTTCCCTGTTCGGCTCTGTCTACAGTAATCTACTTTGCTGTTCTCCTTACATGCCATGCACACTCCTCATCAGGGACTTTGTACTTGCTCTTCCTTCAAATCAATGCTGTTCCCTCGATTCTATAAGGCTTCTGATCAAATTATCAAATTTCACCTTCTTGGAGAGGCCCTCTGGACTACACTATGTAAAATAATAAAGCCTAACTCCCATCTGTTTCTCCTCTTATCCTGCTTTGTTTTTTGCCATAGCAGTTATCACCGCATGACATATTTACTTGTTTTGTCGTACCTTTCCCAGACATAGAGGGTCAGCTGTATGAAAACAGAGATTCTGTATTGTCTACTGTTACATCCTTAAAACTTAAACTTGTGGTTCCTCATAGTAGGCATTCACTTAATATTTGTTGAGTAAGTCAGTGAACCTTAATACGTGAATGGAGAATGTAATTTGATTTGCATTATAATAACCAAATCCATTAAATAGTGAGGCACCCTTCTAATGGGGTGTTTTGTATAAATCTTTGTGTGTGTATCGGACTTTATACATTTAATTCCAATTACAATAGTGTTTCCTAGTTAGGTTAAAGCTCAGACAATACCCTTGGTATCAAAATTCAGGGAGATATTACTATTTTAAAGATTCTTTTTATGGGAATAATTACTTTTTTGTTCTTTTGACATAGACATCTGACCCTCAATTACATTAACAGACCTTATACACATGAATGGAAAAAAGAATAGCCTCTTTTGAATTCGGGCTAAGACTTTATCAATATGAAGTGCTTCCCACAGGGTTCTGCTGAAAGAACCAAACTTCCATCATAATGAAATTGCAAATTCATTTGTGCATGCCCCCCCTTTTTTTTTTTGAAAGCTACTTTTTGATGTTTGGTCTGCAATTAGATTTATTGTTTAAGGTCACAAATATGCAATCCTGACTAGACCAAGTTGTCAGAATCCTTTATCTATTCAGCATTGCACAAAGATAAATGGCTATCTTTTAACAATAACATACCAAAGCCAAAAATTTGTTCCCCCTTGTATATAATCTTTTAATCAATCTGCCGCTGTTTTCCAGTCAATAGACTCTTAGCCTACCCCTTCACCACCCCACCTATCTAGAAATTGCCCAATTATGGGTTTTAAATTACTGAGAAACACTTTCTTTAGATGGAAAAGGATAAGTTTAAGAATTTTAATGCTACAATTTTCCCATGCACATTTTTAGCTTAACGTATGAATTACTTTGCCTTTACCCTCAGTCCGTGTGGGGTGGATAATTATGTTAGTATGTTCGCTAAATTCTTTGCTTACATTTCTCACTGCTAACATGACCACAAAGTAGGTCATGTTGCTTAATTGAAATGAATTCTTAAGTGTTTTAAAAGATCTCTGATCTTTTAAATTAAATTAAATTCTTTTCTGAGATTCTATGTGTCCTCCAGTAAAAATATATATATTTAAACTTGTTAAGATAGGTTTCTTATATTTTGTGCATTTCCTTTGTGACCTTTCATATAAAAGGCATACTGTGAGAATTGCCCAATTAGATTTGAGGCTGTACATTTTATCCAGGAATATCCAGTATCTAAAATTAACATACATTAGAGCGTCATTTTATCACCAATCTCTATAGTTTCTCCAAGGGATTTTGATATTAGATACCCAATAATTCTTTACTAACTTGATCATAACTTATAAAGCAGGACATTAAAACTAGTCTAGCAATTTTCTTGTTTTAAAATCTTCTTTAAATATTTTTTGCAGATCTGAGAATCATTTTTTCTTACTTGTCACACAGTTTGAATCTTCCCCCAATTAAAAGGAATACACTGTTTCAGAAGGAGGTATAAGAGAAAACCATAGCTTTTAATTCAGATGGACTTTAAAATTTTTTTCCTAAGTTCATATTGCTATTTATTTTGTGACCTCTTGGAAGTTGCTGCATTTGGGGACAGGAGTGGGGGCTCTGCCCAGCTATGGATTAGAGAAATACCTACTCAAAGAGGTGTGATCTAATTAAATGAGACAACACACATCAAGGGCCCAAAACAATGCCCAGCAATAGTAAGTACTCAGTAAATATTATTTGGGCTTCTGCACCTGTGCCCTCCCCTCAGCCCCACTCTGTTCCCCAGGATATGTTACTCGTTCCGATTGCGCTCGCTCAGAAGTTAAAACCGGTGAACTAAACTTGAGGCCTTTTTGTGTCTGCCAACTCTGCGTTGCTCCACGTTCACTGAATTATTAAGTAGGGAGAAGTCAGGACCTAGAATTGACCTATTCATAATACCCAGCAGGTGTATGTGGCCTTTTCTTCTCAACAAATTGCTCCCCTGGGGATTGCCTAAAGTGAAACACTCCACTCCCAGCCTCCAAAAATGAAGTCCACATGGAGCCCTGAGAAGATATACTTAAATCTGTCTTCCACCTGCAAATATGAGAGTTGAGCCTTAAATTATGTTAATTTGGCATAGGACATTTTAATCATCTTGTGTAAGATGGCTTGCTTCATTGTTTGTTGCATTTATAGTGCTCAGATCACTGTCCTAAAAGAGTTTCACCTTTTATTTATTTATTTATTTTTTTAAACGTTTATTTATTTTTGAGACAGAGCATGAACGGGGGAGGGTCAGAGATAGGGAGACACAGAATCTGAAACAGGCTCCAGGCTCTGAGCTTTCAGCACAGAGCCCGACGCGGGGCTCAAACTCACGGACCATGAGATCATGACCTGAGCCAAAGTCAGCCGCTTAACCGACTGAGCCACCCAGGCGCCCCAAGAGTTCCACCTTTTAAAAATAATCTATTTCAGGAAAAATTTTTAATAGCTATTTAATATACTACTTTATATCTCAAAACATGTTATCTTAGCATAAAATTTTTTATTGTTCTAGATGTAAAGATGGTTTGAAAGGATTTACATTCTCTGCCCTCAGGTAAGTAACGTATTTTATTTAACTTCATGTTAAGAAAGCATTTGCAAGTTAACTTTTTCAAAAAGTAATACCATTACATATATTATAAGAGATATTTATCTACTCAGTTTTCTAGCAGAAAATAATTGTAGAAGTCACAAAGTCACTTTTGTGATATTTCATTAAAAGAGTAACTTACTAGATTTCTTTTCCCCTAAAACCCAATCACCAAATACTTTTGGGGCCTATTGTGTGCCTCATATCATTGGATGTTAGAAAAGAATTACAAGAACTCTCTCTTTAAGGAGCTTTGGAAAGACAAAGCTACACATGGACAATGATTGCAAAATTAAATACTGAATTCTGTGGTACCACAGTCTGGACTTCATTAGGGCAGGGCTCATGTCAGACACATTTCGGATTCTTAGCTTCACTAGAGTCACTAGAATCTGCTTTTCACCCTGTAGCCCATCTCTTACCGTAGTTATTGGCAGATGGTAGATAACTGTGGAAATGTTGGTTAGCGCCAACATTGTATATTATAGTTCACCAAGCATTTTCACATTGATTAGAAAATTTTCACAACAGTTCTGTGAGATGGGTATTTTTATGCCCACGTGTCATGAAGAAGAAATTGAGGCTTAAGAATCCTTGACTAATTTAATGTTCACACAGTGACTGTATATATATACTTACTTGAAACCTAATGCTCTTCTATTTTGTGTCATAAATTTTGCCTATTTTGTTCTCCTAAGTACATATAGTAGATGCTTAGTGAACATTAACAGTGTAGTATTCAATGTAAGTATAGGAGGGAAAAGAGTGGATTTCAATACTAGAAGATTTATTTTGAAGATCAAATGAGTTAATGCATGAAAAATGTTTAGAACTGTGCATGGCACATAGTACTCAAGAAATGTTGGCTATTATTATATTATTATTCTTAAAAAAATTTTTTTTAATGTTTATTTTTAAGAGAGACAGAGACAGAACATGAACAGGGGGTGGGGAGGTGGGGGTGGGGGTGGGGGCAGAGAGGGAGGGAAACACAGAATCCGAAGCAGGCTCCAGGCTTTGAGCTGTCAGCACAGAGCCCGATGCGGGGCTCAAACCCACGAACCATGAGATCATGACCTGAGCCAAAGTTGGACACTTAACTGACTGAGCCACCCAGGTGCTCCCTATTACATTAGTACTCTTATGGGGATAAGCCTTAAAGTGTACTTGAAGGGTAGCTTTAGAGAACTAGAAGGGAAGGGAAGAGGCTTCTGGGTGGAAGGGAATTATGTTAGCAAAAGCATGAAAATTATAAACCTGAAATGTGAAGTAAGAGTGGGAATTTAATTGGCATGAAAAGCTTATATTAGGGATTATAAGGTTTGTTTGTTTTTGTTTTTGTTTTTGTTTTTTTTTATGATGAATCAAGCAGGGCCACATTATGGAAGATCTGAACAACAACACGAAAAGAAGACAGATTTGAATTTGATAAGATGAGCAGTAAGGGCCCACTAAAGGTTTTTGAGCAGGGTAGTTGACATTATTTCAGAAAGATTAGTCTGGCCACAGTATTTGGGACCTTGTATAAAGAAAGAACAAGAAAGAAGAAAGATGAAATGAAAAGGACTGAGATTGGGTGATAGTGGAGGATTAAAGAGACAGAGGCAAAGTTGAGACGTGCAGTAGAAGAAAATGAAGACCTAATGCCCGATAGTTTCCTTTTTTCTCTTTCCCTCTAATCCTTGGTAGGAGCCAAGTGTTGAAAACCTAAGTACCTGACAAAAGGTACTATTAACAGAAAATCAGATGGCATGCAACAAGACTAGTTTGGGAGGGGACAGATTGAGTCCACTGTTTGAATATCTTTGGTTGTGGAAACTCTGTAGTAGCAATAACTAAGTATACACAGCAGTGATTTCTTCATATTATATTCTTCATTAAAAAATGATGGGGGCTCCTGGGTGGCTCAGTCAGTTGAGCATTTGACTTTGGCTCAGGTCATGATCTCATGGTTTGTGGGTTCAAGCCCCAGGTCGGGCTCTGTGCTGACAGCTCAGAGCCTGGAGCCTGCTTTGGATTCTGGGTCTCCCTCTCTCTGCCCCTCCCACACTCACACTCTGTCTCTGTCTCTTTCTCTCAAAAATAAATAAACGTTAAAAAATTTTTTTTTACAGATGATGAAACATTTTAGGAAATAACTTGTTGTTGCTGCTGTTGTTGCATTGGCTGTAATGGATTCTGTGTTAAATTGAAAGTTTAAAACAAAACCAAAAGTTGGTTTTCCTAAAGAGAAAACTTAGCCTTTTCTCCCGTGTCTCTCCTTAGGCTCCCAGAATCCTTACAAAAACTTAAAATGTGTCAGATATTTTTGTGTCTCTTCTTCAAACCCACTTAAAATGAAGGACTGGGCTGGACTTTTTGTACTTAGAATTTTCTCTGTATTAGAGGAAAATGTTCTGGAAAAAAATGGTTATTACTTATTGCTTAAAGTTTAGTAGAAGTTATGAGAGTAGATAGAAAGAGTCAAGAGTAGAACCAAAGGGGAAGAGCCAGTTCAGGAGCCTTAAGGTATAGTAAGCCTGGATCAACATAGTTTAATACTTAGAAGTATATACAGCTTGGTGGTTAAGAACCCAGGATTTAGAGTCAGACAATTCTGATTTCAAATAGTTACTGTTATTGGCTGTGGGCAAGGTTTCATGCTCACTCTCATGGAAATTATGGCACCTAGTTTGTAGTGTTGCTATGAGGGTTAAATGATTTAATATCACTACTGTACCTATCATTTAGTAAATGCTCCGAAAATGCTAATTATTACTATAGTCACTCATTCAATATATATTAATTAAATATTTACTGTGTGCCAGACACTATACCAGTCATTAGGGTATAATAGCAAAGAAGATGTACAGAGTCTCTCAAGACCCCACAGTTTAACGGGAGACGTAGCCTACTAACAAGGTACGTCTACTATTGGGGATTTATTGGGACATGATAGCACAAAGGAAGGATTGCTAACTCACTCCAGTTTAGGCAGGGACAGCTTCTCTGAGGAAGTTACCTCTAATCTGAGATGGTCAGTCCTGGCTAAAAGAGCAACAGTGTTATGAACAGTGTAAGAGAGATTATTATAACTGTTCCAACATAGTTTTTATCTTGTTCATAAAGAACAGTAGTACAGATCTTAAACTGTCCATGCACACCCATGAATAAGAACCAAATTCTTTTGGAATGAGAGCTACTTAGACTGCACAACTGCCATCTTGTGGCACACAATCTCATTGCATATCCCTTATGATTTAATAAGCTAGATGTTTTATCAAGTTTGTCCTAACAAACTTGGGTTGCAGTTGATAGTAATAGCTTTTTTTCACCTCTCTTTTCTGAGTGTTTACATTTTCTTACTGTGTTTGTCATAGGTCCCACGTTCCAGAACCTTAGTGTAGTATTATAGATCCCTAGGTTTTGTTTGCATTTTAAGGTATTTCCTGACAGTTCGGCAGGTAGAGTTCTCTTAGGAAAGCTTAGTTATTCTTTAAAAGAACAATGACTCTTATAGTGAAGGTACAGACAGCAAAAATGAAAACAGATGAAGGATACTGATTGAGGGATATCTAATGGTGGCAACTCTTTCATTCTTCCTTTCTTTTTTTCCCCTCTCTTTTCTTTTTGCATTGTCTTTGGGAAAAAAATAGTCCAGTTTTAATGAGATAAGAATAGTGTCTTCTCCTTGATACTAAATTTCTCCAAAGATAAATAAATAGATTAGGATAACATGGAATTTAAGGTTTTCTAATGAAATTTTGTGAGAATACTTGGAATCTTGACTGTTTTATGATCCTCATTCTTCAGCTCCCTCCATTTCCCTGAGTATTGTTATATGAATTTCTACCGCAATGTGGCTATTTTATGACTCAAAGTGATGGGATATAACTTTATACTGAAAAATGAGAAACTCATTCAGTTGTAACTATTAGTAGAATTTAGAGCAAAAATAGAATTTTTGTGATCAATTAGTAGACCCAAGTAAATATTTCACCTGCTTCTTTGAAAAAACTTTAAGGTGTGTAATATCTTTAAAAAGTGGTGACTTAAGTTAAAACAGTGTGTCATAAAAGCTCTATGCTATATTTTACTTGGTTAATTTGATTTTAAAATACCTGCATTGTTGAGAGTTTAGGAAGATGGTGGAGTAGGAGGACCCTAAGCTCACCTCATCCCATGTTTACAACTAAAGATCATCCACATCTGTGTAAAATAACAGAAAGCAATCCAACTACTGACAGAACAAACTCCACAACTAAATGTAGAGAAGGAGCCACATTTAGGAGATTAGGAAGGGCAGAAACAGTGGTTGGGAGTGCCCACAGAAGGGAGGGAACTGTGGGTGCAGAGAGGTCAAAGAAACAGTCTTGCTCTTTCACACTTGGGAGCCCAAACTGGGAAGATGAATCCCCATAACATCTGGCTTTGAAAATCAGAAGGGCTGAATTCTATGGGTTTGTATAACTAGCAGGATTTAGAGCCTGGGGCTTAAAAAGTCAGCTGACTCAGTGCTGGGCAAGATGGGAGGGTGAGTGATAGCTGGGTCTTGCCCTTAAAAAGACCATAGACAACCTAGAAGCTACAGTTTGCACAGTGCCTGGGGCAAATGGGAGGGAGGAAGGTCTCCTTGTAGTGATTTCAAGTGTGTTGGGGGACTTCTCTGAGAACAAAGGAGCTGTCAGGCACCATTTTCCTCATCTGCCCCACAGTATAAACACAGGGCCACCTGTGGGAGGTGTTGCACAGATACTTGCTATCTAACCTGCTAGCGATGTGCCTTGCCCAAGTGTTCTCCTGAAGACTGGCCCACTCCAAGCCTGCTGGCCTCAGTCCTGGGCTCTGTGTAGATTTTGCTAACACCACCATCCCACCTCTGAGCCATCCTGCAGTCCTGCCTCCTCAGAGCTTGCAGCCAGAGTCTCACTAACACCACAGATAGCAAGCAAAGGCCACATCAAGCACAGAGTTGTAAAGACGTCTGGACTGAAAGAAAGTGACTCAGACACAACAGCAGGACACAAGCAACACAAACAGGAGATTCCCCTGAAGCACCAGTTCTGGTGAACAGGGGACATTGCATTGTAAGGCACTACAGGACCTGTTTTTCATAAAGGCACTACTTTCCAGAGTAGAAGATGTAGCTGACTTTCTTAACACAGACAAACCAACACAGAGTGATAGACAAAGTGAGGAAACAGAGGAATATGTTCCTAATGAAAAACAGGACAAAATCACAGCAGGAGATTAAGTAAAACAAAAATAATATGCTTGATAGAAAACTTGAAGTAATGACCATAAAGATACTCACTGGACTTCACAAAAGGGTAGGGGACATCAATGAGACCCTTGCCAAAGAGCTAAAAAGTAACATATCAGAGATGAAGAACTCAATAAATGAAATTAAAAATATAAGAGATGGAATAAATAGTAGGCTGTATAAAGCAGAGGAGCCTATAAGTGACCTGGAGGATAGAGTAATGGAAAGCAATCGAGATGAATAGGTGAGAGACAAGTAAATACTGTATGAGAATAGACTTAGAAAATTCAGTGACTCCATCAAGTGTAATAGCATTCACAGTATAGGGATCTCAGAAGGAAAAGAGAGAAAGGGAGACAGAAAATGTATTTGAAGTAATAATAGCTGAAAACTTCCCAAATCTTGTGGGGAGGGGGGGGGGGGTGTGGTGGTGGGGGCGGGGAACAGAGATCCTGATTCAGGAGGCACATAGATCCCCCAACAAATTCAACTTAAGGAGGTCCACACCAAGACACATCATAATTAAAATGATACAAAAAATAGTGATAAAGAAAGAATTTTAAAGATTACAAGAGCAAAGGAGACAGTTACATACAAAGGAAATCCGTTAAGGCTATCAGCTGATTTTTTAACAGACACTTTGCACACCAGAAGGTACTGGCATGATATATTCAAACTGCTCAGAGTGAAATGTCTTCAGCCAAGAATACTCTATCCAGCAAAGCAGTCATTAAGAATAGTAGAAGGAGTTTCCCAGACAAACAAAAGTTAAAAGAATTCATGACGACTCCACCAGCCCTACAAGAAATGCTCAGGGGGACTTTGTAAAAGGAAAAACAAAAACCGTAAGTAAGAGTGAGAAGAAACGAGAAGTACACAAACAAAAATAAAAACAAAGTATATCTAAAAATCAGTCAAGAGAAGCACAAAATCAAAGGATGTATGATACCAAATATCTGAAATGTGGGGAGGAGAGGAGTAAAGAATGAGTTCAAAAGTAAGCAACCATCAGCTTAATATAGACTTATATGCAGAAGGTGTTATGTATAAACCTAATAGTAACTACAAATCAAAAAGCAGTAATAGATTTGTAAAAAAAATAAAGAGTAAGGAATCCAAATATTTTTCTATAAAAAGTCAAGAAATCATGAAAGAAGAGAGCAAGAGAAGAAAGGAACAGAGAGGAACTACAAAACAACCATAAAACATGTAACAAAATGGCAATAAATACATTCATACCAATAATTACTTTGAATGTAAATGGATTAAATATTCCAATCAAAAGACATGGGTGACAGAATGGATAAAAAAGCAAGACCCATCTATATGCTGCCTATAAGAGACTCATTTCAGGCCTAAAGACACATGCAGACTGAAAGTGAAGGGATGGAGAACCATTTATCATGCAAATGGAAGTGAAAAGAAAGCCTGAGTACCAACTTATATTGGACAAAATAGACTTTAAAACAAAGCCTTCATGAAATTAGGGACAAAGAAAGACAATATGTAATCAATCATACAAAGCAGAAAATTCCAAGGAACTATGGCTTTGAATATCAGACCAGATGGACCTAACAGATATATTCAGAACATTCCATCCTAAGACAGCAGAATACAGATTCTTTTCAAGTGCACATGGAACGTTGTCCAGAATAGATCCCGTTTTAGGCCACAAAACAATTCTCAACAAATTCAGAAAGATTGAAGTCATAAAATGCATCTTTTCTGAGCACAACACTATGAAACTAGAAATCAACCACAAGAAAAAACATGGAAGGCACATAAATACATGGAGGTTAAATAACATGCTATTAAACAATGAATGGGTCAACCAAGAAATCAAAGATGAAATTAAAAAATACTTGAAGACAAATGAAAATGCAAACACAACAGTCAAAATCTGGGATGTAACAAAAACTGTTCTAAGAGGGAAGTTTATAGCAATACAGGCCTACCTCAGAAGCAAGAAAAATCCCAAGTAACCTAACCACACATCTAAAGGAACTAAAGAAAGAACAACAAACAAAACCCCAAACCAGCAGAGGGAAGGAAATAATAAGGATTAGAGCAGAAAAAAACAAAAACTAAAAATACCAACAGAACAGGTCAGTGAAACCAGGAGACAGTTCTTTGAAAAGATCAAAAAATTGATAAACCTTTAGCTAGATTTATTAAAAGAGAGAGAGGACTCAAAAAAATAGAATTTGAACTGGGAGAGATAACAACCAACACCACCGAAATACAAAAGATTGTAAGAGAATATTGTGAAAAAGTATATGCTAACAAATGGGACAACCTAGAGGAAATGGATAAATTCCTAGAACATATAACCTCCCAAAATTGAATCAAGAAGAAATAGAAAATTTGAACAGATTGATTACCAGCAATGAAATTGAATCACTAATCAAAAAACTCCCAGCAAACAAAAGTCCAGGACTAGATGCCATCACAGGTGGATTCTACCAAACATTTAAAGAAGAGTTAATACCTATTCTTCTCAAACTATTCCAAAAAATAGAAGAGGAAGGAAAACTTAATTCATTCTACGAAGCCAGCATTACTCTGATACCAAAACTAGATAAAGACACTACAAAAAAGAGAACTACAGGCCAATATCTCTGTTGAACATAGATGCAAACATCCTCAACTAAATATTAGCAAACCAAACCCAATGATACTTTAAAAAATCATGCACCACAGGGGCACCTGGATGGCTCAGTCGGTTAAGTGTCTGACTTCAGTTCAGGTCATGATCTCACAGTTCGTGAGTTTGAGCCCCGCATCAGGCTCTGTGCTGACAGCTTAGAGCCTGGAGCCTATTTTGAATTCTGTGTCTCCCTCTCTCTCTGTTCCAACCCCGCTCATGCTCTGTCTCTCTCTCCTTCAAAAATAAATAAAAACATTAAAAAAAATTAAAAAAAAAATCATGTACCACAATCCAGTGGGATTTTTTCCTGGGATGCAAGAGTGGTTCAGTGAGATTCATCATATCATTAAAAGAAGGGATAAAAAATATTTCAATAGATGCAGAAAAAGCATTTTCTAAAGTAGAAGATCCATTCATGATAAAAAAAAAAACCTCAAAAAATAGGATTAGAGGGAACACTGCAACATAATAAAGGCCATATATGAAAAACCCACAGCTAACATTTCACTCAGTGGCAAAAAATGGAGAGCGTTTTCCCCCTAAGGTTAAGAACAAGATGGGGAAATCCACTCTTCCCGCTCATATTTAACAAGTACTGGAATGCCTATCCATAGTGATCAGAAAAGAAGAAGGAAGAAAAGGCATTCAAATTGGTAAGGAAGAAATAAAACTTTCACTATTTGCAGGCAACATGATACTATATATAAAAAACCTTAAAGACTCCACCTAAAAACTACCAGAACTCATAAATGAATTCAGTGAGGTTGTAGGGTACCAAATCAACATACAGAAATTCATGGTATTTTTATTTACTAATAGTGAAGCAACAGAAAGAAAAGATAGCAATCCCATTTACAGTTGCACCAAAGGTAATAAAATACCTAAGAATAAACTTAACCAAGGAGGTGAAAGACTTGTATTCTATAAAATAAAGAATACATATTTTTAGAAAACTATAAGACTTGTATTCTATAAAATATAGAATACATATTTTTAGAAAACTATAAAATGTTGATAAAAGATATTTAAGATGACACAAACAAATGGATGACACAAACTGATGCTCATGGGTCAGAAGAATAAATATTGTAACAGTGTCCTTACTACCCAAAGCAGTCTACAGATTTAATGCAATCTCTATCAAAATATCAACAACATTTTTCACAGAACTATAACAAATAGTCCTAAAATTTGCATGGAACCACAGAAGACCCCAAATAGCCAAAACAATCTTGAAAAAGCAAAGCAAAGCTGGAGGTGTCACAATTCCAGACTTCAAGTTATACTACAAAGCTGTAATAATCAAAATAGTATGGTACTGGCACAAAAATAGGCACATAGATCGTTGGAACAGAATAGGGAGCCCAGAAATAAGCCCATGTTTATATGGTCAATTAATGTTTGAGAAAGGAGGAAAGAATACACGATGGGAAAAAGCCTCTTCATAAATGGTGTTGAGAAAACTAAACAGCAACATGCAAAAGAATGAAACTAGACCACTGGCTTACACCATACACAAAGATAAATTTGAAAGGACCTAAATGTGAGACATGAAACCATAAAAATCCTAGAAGAGAGCACAGGCAGTAACTTCTCTGACATCGGACATAGCAACTTTTTCTAGATTTGTCTCCAAGGCAAGGGAAGAAAAAACAGAAACAAAACTGTGGCGACTACATCAAATAAAAAGCTTCTGTACAGCAAAGGCAATAATGAACAAAACTAAAAGCTTAGAGCGAGAGAAGATATTTGCAAGTGACATATTTGATAAAGGGTTAGTATCCAAAATATATAAAGAACTTATATAACTCAACACCCAAAAAACAAATAATTCAATTAAAAAGTGGGCAGATGAGAGGCACCTGGGTGGCTCAGTTGGTTGAGTGTCCGACTCTTGGTTTCCACTCAGGTCATGATCTCAGGTTCATGGGATCAAGCCCTGCATCAGGCTCTGTGCTGACAGTGTGGAGCCTGCTTAGGATTCTTTCTCCCCCTCTCTTTCTGTCCCTTCCCCACTCGTGCTCTCTCTCAATATAAATAAATAAAGATTTTTTAAAAAGTGAGCAGACGACATAAACAGACATTTCTCCAGAGAAGACATCCAGATGGTCAACAGATACATGAAAAGATGCTCACATCACTGATCATCAGGGGAATGCAAATCAGAACCACAATGAGATATCACCTCACACTTGTCAGAATGGCTAAAATCAATAACACAAGAAACAAAAGGTGTTGGTGTTCTTATTTCTCCAAATAGGAACCCTCTTACACTGTTGGTGGGAATGCAAACTGGCACAGCCACTTTGGAAAACAGTATGGAGATTCCTCAGAAAGTTAAAAAATGGACCTACCCTACAATCTAGTAATCATAGTACTGAGTATTTGCCCCCCCCAAAAATGGAAAAACATTAATTTAAAGGCATACATGCACCCTTATGTGTATTGCAGCATTACTTACACTAGCCAAATTATGGGAGCAGCCCAAGTGTCCATCAACTGATGAGTGAATAGAGAAATGGTATATACATATAATGGAATATTATTTAGCCACAAAAAGAATGCACTTTTGCCATTTGCAACAACATGAATGGAGCTAGAGTGTATAATTAATGCTAAGTACCCAGTCAGAAAAAGACGAATACTATATTATTTTACTCATATGTGGAATTTGGGAAACAAAAACAAATGATCAAAGGAAAAAAAAGAAAGAAAGAGAGACAAACCAAGAAGTAGAAACTTAACTAAGCAGAGAACAAACTGATGGTTACCATGGAGCAGGTGGGTTGCGGGCGTTGGGTGAAACACATGAAGGGTATTAAGAGTACACTTACCATGATGAGCACTGACTAATGTGCAGAATTGTGGAGTCACTATATTGTACACCTGAAACTAATATGACACTGGATGTTAACTATCCTGGAATTAAAAAAAAAAACTTAGTGGAAGAATTTGTATTAAAGAAATGGCTGTCAACATTTCCGAAGCATTCAGATTTTTAAAGCTTGTATTTCTAAAGGATAAGATTTTATGTAAATTTTGAAAAATCTTATTTTAAATGATAAGGTACTATCCAAAATGTATTTATATATTAACAAAGTCAAGTTTTTTTTGTTTTTGTTTTTGTTTTTTTTAAGGTGAAAAATTATTCAGATTGTGCTCTTTTCTTTAGGTTTATTGTAGGGAAGGAAGAAATTCCCACACATTCTTACTCACCAGAAGCGGCATATGCAAAAGTGGAACAGAAGACAGAGAAACATGAGCAAAAGCCAAGAAGAATGAATGTAATTGCTCTAATCAGGAAACTTGTGGATTCAGTGTAAGTTCTTTATCTTGATACTTAGCACACTTTGTCACTGTTTTCTATGATATTTGTACCATGTCAAAGTGTTTTTGTTTTCTTTTCAGTAATGATGTTTTTTTTTTGTTTTTTTTTGTTTGTTTGTTTGTTTTGCAAAAAAACAATGCATAGAGTTTTATAAAAGGCACATAATAGCAAGTCAATGTTATTTATTATTTTTGTCTGGACTATAGACCATCATATGGTCTTTTTAATAGATTTATATGAACTTATAATAGTTTTCTATGTCTAACTAGGCAGAGTTGCAGGAGGCTGGAATGGGGAACTTCGGGAAACAGATTAATATGTGCTAATCAAATATGCTAAGTGTAGGAAGGAGAAAGAAAAGTTCTGGGAGAGATTCAAGAAGATATAGGTACAAGGAGCAAACCTTAAGTAAAGGGTTTTGTTTTTTTGTTTTTGCAAGAGTGGAAATGTTCAGGGCTTTAGAAATGGAATAAGATAACTTTATTTGTATATTATACAAATAAGTCTGAATTTCATACAAATATTTGTATTTCTAGTATAGATATTGAAGAAAATTAATTTAATGATTTAAAATTAGAACATTAGTTAATAAAAATAATCTTGGTAGTGATATTTGAGAGAGTATCGAATGAATAACCAATATAGAAAGTTAGACATCGGTTATAGGAAGCTGAAGTGGGAATCAGAAGACCTATGTTAGACTCTCATTTTACCCCTTGCTGGCTTTGTGACTTTGGGCAAGTGATTTAACCACTCTGGATCCTAAAGTGCTCATCTGTTAACTTGGGTTAACGATCTTTGTTAAGGAATGCTGTATGCATTAAATGAAATAACATGTGAGTGGCCTCACATACATGAGCACAGTGTAGGTACTCAGAATTTTTACTGAATTTAAAGAGTTTGTCTTCATTTTAGTATACACCACATACAGAAGGTAAGAGGCAAGGAAGGGATAACAGATGGCAGGAATAATTGTGGTAGTGAACTTTTTAAAAGAATTTTATGTATATCTTTTTTTCTTGTTTTGATTTTTTCATTATGATAAGTATACTCCTTAATCCCCCATTACCTGTTTCATCCATCCCCCCATTCCCCCATTCACCTCCCCTCTAGTAACCATCAGTTTGTTCTCTATAGTTAAGAGACTGTTTTTTGGTTTTTCTCTTTTTCCTTTTTTCCCCTTTGCTCATTTATTTTTTTGTTTCCTAAATTCCACATATGCGCAATATCATATGGCTAAATAATATTGCACTGTGTGTGTACACACACACGCACATACATACATACCGCCTCTTCTTTACCCATTCATCAGTGAACACTTGGGCCGCTCCCATAATTTGGCTACTGTAAATACCATTGCAATAAACATAGAAGTGCATATATCCCTTTGAATTAGTATTTTTGTAATTTGGGGGTAAATATCCAGTGGTGTGATTGGTAGTGAACTTCTTAAGTAAGTTCAAAATAGTTATGAATCACCTAAGTGGAGAAAAGAGAGAGGGAATCCCTATTCATGGAAATCATGTTCACCAAGAATCAGAGGGAAGTGCAGAGAATGTATTATGTGGATGAATGATACCTTGGGTATCAGAGCTAATCAGGTCGTGGTAGAACTTGTCAGAGTACCCACTGCTGTGAGAGCAGATGCAGGGTAATGCATAAGCAGAGCAGATAAGACAGGAGATGGGGAGTCCAGGTTTTGAGAAGTTTTAAGAACAGACTAAGGAAAGATTAAATGACAGTATAGCTGTTATTAGAATTTAACTTCACTAGCAAAGAGAGTTTAACAATCTCTGTGTAGTTCCAGTAGCACTGGCTGAAGAATGTCTTTGAAGAGGACACTTAGAAGTATGAAGAGTGATGGTTTACATACGGCCACCCTTCTCTGCTTTACCTCTTTTAGGCTCCAGCTTTAAGCCCTCAACTTCACATGGCCAGACATGTCCCATCATTCTAGTGACATAAGGGCTACAGTCAGTAGGAACTACTGCTGTCATCCTTGTGTATGAAAGGCTGCCTGCATACTCCAGCTGTGGCTCAGAATTGGATTTCCCAAAAGGTTTTGCTAATCAATTTGAAAATGGAATTAGAGAGACCTTGAGCAAGAATATTACTCTACAAATTATTATCAACAAGAAAGTTAATGTAACCATGAAGATAATTAACTGGTCTGCAAGAGTTATAAAGACTACTCATTTTAGAACATGAATCCTTCAGAGGGAAAGGCGGAGAGCTAGACCCATGTTAGATATGTTACTTACTTTTTTAAGCCTCCAGTGAATGTATGTATAGTCCTGGAGTCAGCATCTTCAGTGTCTTGAACAGTAGTCTTCCTTGCAGAAAGGTTTACTAAACACAAGAGGACCAAGTGGTTTGTAGTCAAATCACAAATAACCTACTTTTGAATTCCCACATGATCTATTTCTATATTTATTTTTAAAATTGAATTTTGAATTCTAATACTCTATCATGTTTCTTTTCCAGATGTTTTCTTTCAAATATAATTAAGTATACATTCCAGTAACCTGAGCACTTTCCATTATGATTTTTGCTCAAGTACTGACTTCATGGATGATTTATGACTGTTATGCTCTTCAGTAAGCAACTTAAAGCTTCCAAAAGATTTGGCAGAGTATAGAGATAATATATACATATTTTTCATACTTAGTCACAAATATTTACCAATGTTTTTTCTGTTCCACATTTAAGTATTTTGACTGCAGTCACAAATTTTATGCACTGTATCAAATGCTGAACTGCAAAGAAAAAAAAATCTGTTATATTTGCTTTTTTATGTCCCAAGAAACCAAAAGATGTATGCATTTAAATATAAGTAGGTAATATTTTCTCCTTTTTAGGTTACAGAGTTTTAAGCACATATACACACATACACATATATAAACACATAATTTGTTATTTGTGTTTTATTTCAGATGTAAGCATGGACCAAGGCATAGATGTTGCAAACACTATGAAGATAATTGCATCTCTTATTGCATTAAAGTAAGTATATGAAAGTATCACTTTATTCGCTGCAGGAAATATGTATAGAAATAACTTTATAATTAAAACATGATTTCAAAGTAAATGGAAAAATTGACAGTAATTGCTATCATGCTTTGCATTTGACTTGAAAAATAAGGAATTTGTGAAAATTAGGTAACAATTTAGCTTTTAGTATTCACTTACCAGATCCTTTGTTAAATAATTTTAAAATCCGCTTATTTAAAAATTAGTGTTAAAATTTCAAAGCAGAAGAGAAGCTGAAGCAACCATAGCAAAAAAAGACAGAAAAAGAAAGTTATTAAAATTTGTACTTTGTAATGTATTCGCATTAGAATACATTTTAGATCAAGGTCCCTGGAGTATGCTGTGTACTAGTGGGTGAGCAGTCTCATACATACACTGTGCACAAGCTGGTACGGTGGTATTTGGTGTTGGACTTGTAAAGTTGTTACGTTTTTTAACGCATGGATGTAACTGGAGCATGTCCACAGTTGCTCTATATGAAGGAAGTTAGCTATATCCACTGGCATAAATTCTTCACTCCATAATATGTTAGTGTACTGGAGTGTCTCTCCTCGCCCATCCCCCATTCTGTGCCTGTCATCCCCCCATCCTCCATTGCCACCAACTCTGGGACGGAAGTTATTTTAATTGCAGTTAGTCTGGCACAGGTGGCACCATCTGCTACAAGTTCTTTGGTTGTGGATGGGGCTCTCACAATCCTGATACTTCAAAAAGTTTATGTTCTTTCTTATAATGTCTTATCCCCACTCAGTTGATGATGAGAAGAGCAGAGTTGTACAGCATCCCCAACAGATAGCCTTCCGGGGGAGCCTCGGTGGCTCAGTAGGTTAGGTGTCTGTCTTCAGCTCAGGTCATGATCTCACAGTTCGGTTCGTGGGTTCAAGCCTTGCGTTGGGCTCTGTGTTGACGGCTTGGAACCTGGAGCCTGCTTTGGATTCTGAGTCTTTCTTTCTGTGCACCCCCCCTCCCCCCGCCTCAAAAATAAATTTAAAAAGGTTAAATTTTTTAAAAATAATAATAATAATTTAAAAAAAAAAAGCCTCTCAGCAGTCATTCTGGGAGAGAGGGATTGTATCACATTAGTGCTTATGAACATGAGTGCCTGTGATCTAATTAATGTTGATGGTGGCATTTGCCCAAGCCAACACTTACCTTAGAGTCCCCAAGGATATGACCAGAGGTTAAAGCAGTAGAGTATTTTTTCACTTGTGCAGTGGTTTCTGATACACTGCTTCTAAATCTGATTTTCTGCCCCACTTTTAAAATGGGGAGGAGAGCAACGTTGCTGGCAGCCTCAGTCAGGGTCTGCCAGCTCCCAGACAGTCATTATTTCCTCCAACTGGACGTACTGCTAATTCAAGGGAAGACTTCAGGAGGGTAACTAAGAGAAATATTCTGATTAAATCAGATGTATTTGATAAAGTTTGGGAAGAGGGGAAGTGATATTAAAAAAAAAATTATCTGTGGGGCGCCTGGGTGGCTCAGTCGGTTAAGCGTCCGACTTCAGCTCAGGTCACGATCTCGCGGTCCGTGAGTTTGAGCCCCGCGTCGGGCTCTGGGCTGATGGCTCACAGCCTGGAGCCTGCTTCCAATTCTGTGTCTCCCTCTCTCTCTGACCCTCCCCCGTTCATGCTCTGTCTCTTTCTGTCTCAAAAATAAATAAACGTTAAAAAAAAAATTCTCTGAGAATGTTATGGAGAATTACTGAGGATTGAAGAAATCTAGTCATTGTATCAGCAAATGTGTACCAATACTATAAACTTGGCAATTTTCATATAAATTGGAGTAATATGTCTGTGAATGTAAAATTATTTGGAGACCTGTAGGTGAGGAATTTACACCATAAATATAGTAAATATATTTTGACAGTGTACCTCATTATTCCATCAGCTCAGTTACACCACATGCTAAATCATATCCCTGAGGAAATATACAAATTACTTTCCCCTCAACTCACTATGCTCCATTCACATTTTTTGTTGGTTCCTCATACCTGCCAGTCTGTTTTGTCTTTGTGCTTTCTGTCCAAGCTATCTGAAATGTTTTCATCATGCCAGCTCCTCTCTTCTGTCTGTTTAAATGACACATCCTCCATCGCTTTCCCTTATCACCCAATTTAATATAGGCTGCCTGTTAATTTCCCTCCTAGAGTCTTGATTATTTCCTGCATAACACTTACACTAATCTGTAGTTATTTTGTTTGTTCACTGACTTATGTGCTCCTCCTTATGAGCATGAAACTTCATAAACATTCATAAACATGAATTTTTAAAATACTGTTCTTTTAGATAACGTTTGGTTTTGTGCTAATAAGAAGTTTTCAGTCTGTCAGTAAGAAGTGATGTTTAAATTTCATTTCCCTAAATACTGAAATGAAATTGACCAGCACTAGTCATCCTCTCTGTTCTTTTTTGCCCTATAAATAGTTGGAGGTAATATGGGAAAATGTTGGCAGCAAGTATGCCTTTGTAGTGCATTTGCTTTTTCAAGTTTTGCTTAGTGTACCTTAAATGCTACCGATTCTTAGAGATGTTTTGACCTGACACAGTTGAGCATAGAAATAAAAACCTAGGTATAATTTTTTTTTCTGGAAAATTCTTTTAGCCTGATCATTTAAAAAGTTGATACCAAAGGTCTAAAAATAAAGTTATTTTTTTCTGTCAAAAGAATTCCTACTTACACCAGTTATTAAGAAGAGTACACTATTGGGGCGCCTGGGTGGCTCAGTCAGTTAATCAAGTGTCCGACTTCGGCTTAGGTCATGATTTTGTGATTCGTGAGTTTGAGCCCCGTGTGGGACTCTGTGATGACAGTTCAGAGTCTGGAGCCTGCTTCAGATTCTGTTTCCCTCTCTCTCTGCCCCTCCCCCACTCACACTCTGTCTATGTTTCTCAAAAATAAATAAACATAAAAAAAGAAAAAGAAAAGTACCCTGTTAAAATTTCCAAAACACATTGGTTTTGTAAACTATTTTTTTGGAATTTCATTGCTTTTATTCCTAAAATTCAGTTTTGGTTTAGGAATCATAAGTCCTGGTTATTGTTAACAGAATGTCAGGAAATGGAAGTTTGTTGCAAAAACAAGTTTGGCCAGTGCTTGTGAGACTTCCAAGGTTTTGAAAATCAAAGAAAGTGTAATCACTGAAAAATTTTACCCTTATTTTAAGGTAATTGTTTTAAAATTATTTGAGGTCTTAGGACTTAATTTTGAAAATGCTTTGATATAAACTTGTGTTATTTATTTATTTATTTATTTATTTATTTATTTTTGAGTTCTGTTTTGATTCTAAACCAGTAAAATTTATATCTGTCAGACTTAAATATTTGGATGTAAATCAGAATTTTATCCCAATTTTCTCTAGGGTTTCATCAGAATGTTTAGCGTGGGATACTTGATCCAGTGCTGCCTCCGAATTCCCTCTGCATTTCGGCATCTGTTTACACAGCCATCCCGGCTATTTTCTCTCTTCTACAATAAAGAAAACTTCCAGCTCGGAGCTTTTCTGGGCTCTTTTGTTAGTATATACAAGGTAAGGCTTTCAGCAGAGGAGAGAAAAATGGGAAATAAATAACATGGCTATTATTAGAATGAGATACGGCCTTAACCCATCTATCATTTTTTAATGCTTCTTTCTGTTGTATTCATAAATGTTTTAATGTCTCCAAGTATATATGCAATATATATTGGGAATTGAGGTTGGAAAAATTTCTTTTAAAATGTTATTTAATATGCTTCAAAGTGTAGATATATTTGCATTTATATATAATATGAAAGATTTTCAAAGACTTACTTTTTTTTCAGTAATGTAGATACTGAAAAATTTTAACTGTTATATTTCTAACATCAAAAATTATATTAATATATCTGGTCTCTTTGTTTTTCTTGATCATACTTACTGCCTGGTTATTAATTTAAACTTATTTCAGACCCTTCTAGCTGATATCAACACTTGATAGAGCCAGTAAAGATTTTCTGTTGTGACTTATGTAAGAAATGACTTGTTATCCCTCTTTGATCTACTCACTATTCCTGCTACACTCTCTCAAATAACCATTGTTAACATTCTTCCACCGTTTCTGCATGTTCCTATAAACATACCAGCACATGTATAAGCACACACCTAAACACATATGTAAGGATCATCCATGACATAGTACTCTGAAATTTTAAGTAATGGCCTTTTGTTTAATGGGGATCACTCATATATAAGTCATACTACTGACATTTTATTAAACATCTAAAATTTAGACTATAAACCTAAACGTAGTTTCCAAATGGTAAAATATGTTAACTAAGGTTGACTATATGCAAACACACACACATTGTTTTTAAAGTGAAAAAAAAAAAATAATAGTGCAGGGAAACTTGAATTCTGGAGTCATTTTGGGTAAGATGGTTATGTATCATTTTATGTAAAAGTTTATTTATATAAGGTACATATAGGGAAAGTATTTTTAAATGGAAAGGAGAACAGGAGTAACAAATGATAAGCTATAGTTAATTACTTGTTATGAAATATTACTAATATTGAAAATATTTTCAATAGTTTTGATTAGGAAACATTACTGTCTTTGAATATACAAGAGTTAAATAGGACAGAATATTTGTAACTTTATATGTTCATATTCTTTTTCATTTCTTATGTCATAGTGTTTATGTTTATTCTTAACATAAACCCTAAGTGTCACATGTGGATTGTCTCCCAACATTTTCATCCCAAATTGGTTATTCTCCACCATCCAGCATATCTCAGAGCATGTTTCATTTGTTTGCTTTAATTTCTGTTACTATTTTATTTGCCCAGGTAATACAAACTAATGGTATTAAACTATAGAAAAATACAACCGGGTCAGAAAATCCCTTATAAAAAAAAAAAATGGTACAGTGTGTTCCAAAGCCATATGGGATTTAAAATAAAATTGCCAATGCCATTAGCGTCTTTATAAGGATGTAATTGGGAGAAGGGCGGAGCAACAATTCATATTTCTTCAGTGTCTTCTCAGGGAATGGACTCTTTTTTCATTTTGTAATGTTCTTCTTTATTTCTGGTAATATTCCTTGCTCTGAAGTCTACAACGTATGATATTAATATGGCTATTCCAGTTTTCCTTTGATTATATTTGATAGTACATTGTTTCTGTCCTTTTACTTTAGTCTTAACTGTGTCTTCAGTTTAAAGGTTGATTCTTTTAGATGACATGTAGTTGGTTCTTCCTTTTTTATCCAATTTGATAATCTCTATTAATTGGTATGTTTAAGCTATTTACATTTAATGTACTTTTTGATAATGGTATAGTTTAAATCTACCTCTTGCTAATTGTTTTGTATTTTTTCCATTGTTTTTTTCCTTTTTATTCCTCCTGGATTTTTTAAAAAAATTTATGTATTTAGTTTTTTTTTTGTTTTGTTTTTTGTATTTTTGTATTCTGTCTTCACTCTTGGCTTACTATTTATACCTCTTTTTTAACTTAGTGACTGCCTTAACATTTATAATAAGCATTTTAAATTCATCAGTTATTGTTTTCAAATATTATGCCACTTCATGTATAGTGTATGACTCTTAGAATATTATACCTCAAATTCCTCCTTCTCATCCTTTGTGGTATACATTTATCTTTTCATGTGTTATAAACCCCATGATCTATTGTTACCATTTTTGTTTTAGACCAGGAGTCGGAAAACGTTTTCTGTAATTGGCTAGATGATAACTGTTTCAAGCTTTGTGGCTGATATGGTTGGTCTCTGTCATAACTACTCTACTCTGCTGTTGTAGTGTGAAAGCAACCATAGACAATATATAAATAAAGGAGCATAGTTATGTTCTTTTTTTTTAAAGTTTATTTATTTTTCAAAGAGAGAGAGAGCACAAGTGAGACAAGGGCAGAGAGAGGGAAGAGAAAGAGAATCCTAAGCAGGCTCTGCACTGTCAGCCCAAAGCCCAACATGGGGCTCGAACTCATGAGCTGTGAGCTCATGACCTGACCCAAAATCAAAAGTTGGACGTTTAACCGACTGAGCCACCCATAGCTATGTTCTAATAAAACTTTGTCACACTTCAATTAGAATTTCATTTGATTTTTACATGTCTCAAAATATTACAATTTTATTTTATCCATTGAGAAGTGTAAAAACATTCTTAGCTCATGAACCACATACAAACAGTTGGCAAGCCAGATTTGGCTAGTGGGCCATATTTTATGACCACTGCTTTAGATAGTTATTTTATTATTATTATTATTATTATTAATTTTTGATAGAGAGACAGAGACAGAGCGCTAGCAGGAGAGGGGAAGAGAGAGATGAAGACACAGAATCTGAAGCAGGTTCCAGGCTCTGAACTGTCAGCACAGAGCCCGATGCAGGGCTCAAACTCATGAACCATGAAGTCATGACCTGAGCTGAAGTTGGATGCTTAAATGACTAAGCCACCCAAGCACCCCTTCTTTGATAGTTCTTTTAATAGTTCTTCTTTTGATAGTTTATTTGTATAGAAAGAAATGATACTTAAAAAAATGTCTTCTAAGTTTATCTTCATTTTGCCATCTTCAGAGCTCCTCATTTCTTTTTTCAGATCTAAATGATACTATATTCCTTCTGCCTGCAAAATTACCTTTTACCATTTATGAAAATTCATCACTTACAAAGCTACTATGTGGGTCTCAGTATTTATCTACTGGAAAAAGTCTTTATTTCACCATTATATTGAAAAATACTTTATCTGAGTTTGGAATTCTGGCTTAGAGTTATAGTGTATTTGATTTTTCTTCTTGTTACAGTGGGAGTGATTCTACATCTAGGCAAAGGAAAATTTATGCCTTCATTTTGGAAAATAATTACAATAAAAATATTATGTATATTTTTTTTTAAAGTTTGTTAAATTTATTTTGATACAGAGAGAGTACACAAGCAGGGTAGGGACAGAGACAGAGGAGAGAGACAGAGAGAGAATACCAAGCAGGCTTTGCACTGTCAGCACAGAACCCTGTGTGGGTCGTGATCTCACGAACCGTGAGATCATGAACTGAGCCAAAATCAAGAGTCAGATGCTTAACTGACTGAACCACCCAGGCGCCCTGACAATAAAAATATTATGTATAATTTCTTAATAGAGTCTATCCAGAACAATAACTTTATAACAGGTTATTGTTGATAGTTTTCCAACTCATATATTTAAAATAGTTTGATTTAGATCACCAATTTGCCATCAAGGTCTGCTAGTGACTCACTCATTATAGATGTTACATGCATGTTTTCTAGAAATGAAACAACTGAAGTCACTGCATTTTCTTCTTGATGTAGGGTACTAGTTGCTTCCTGCGCTGGGTCAGAAACCTGGATGATGAATTGCATGCTATTATAGCTGGTAAGGCAATGATAACACAAGAGTTACTGCTGTTGCATCAATCCGTGGTAGAAATGACTCAGAAATAGTTTCCAAATTCATCTGATTTCTGTATAACTCTTTTTCTCCATAATAGAATCCCTACTGAGGAACCAGTCCACACATTTTGTATTCGCCAAGTTTAACATACCCAGGCATTCTTGCCATCTGATGTTTTGAAATGGCAATATAATGACTTGGGTATCTGGCCTGCTACAGGCCTGGGATCCTAGGGAATGTGTTATAAAAGAACATAAAACTCAAAAAATTTGGTGACTAATGGAAGCACAGTTATATTGCTTGAAGCATTCTGGTTTTGCCACTGGCAAGTGACATATATTTTAATCATATATATTTTTATTTTTAAAGAACTTAATTAGTTTCATAAAAATAAGAACTCAAGATTAACATTTTCTGCAAGTACAGCATACATGCTACTTAAGTAAAATTGACAGTTTACAGACATTTATTAGTGATATTCCTGCTACCAGTATTCCGGGTCTCCCTCTGCCTTTGTTTCCCATTTAAGGAACAAAGGCAGTACTATGGAGAGAAGTTTGATGATATCACTAAAAGTAATTTGAGCTGTTAGAAGAATTGATTAATAAATATTTTCACTTAAAATGAGAAATGGTATCAATAGCCTTTAAAAATTATTTTTGAAAATCATTATATTTGTTAAGACTACTGTTTTTAAAGTTATATTTAGAATATAAAGTGTCTTTGTAATATATATGTCAAAACTGTGTGTTCCTAACTCTGAAAGTCAATTTCATAATTTAAAAATGTGTGATATCCACAAATTCACCTCATTTTAATGTCATCACATATATTACTGTCCTTATTTTTGTATAACAAAGGGCAGTGCTACAAATCGATTGTGTCTTACTTAAGTGAGTGAACATTTCTGAATGACTTAATAACAAAGAAATACTTTGAGATTTGATCAGTTTTGCTTTATTTGTTGTTTCAGGCTTTTTGGCAGGAGTATCAATGATGTTTTATAAAAGTACAACAATTTCCATGTATTTAGCTTCCAAGTTGGTAGAGGTAAGCAAACATCTTGATGCGTGCACAGCTCTAAAGGATGTAGAGCCTTCCATATCCCAGTTACAAGGGCTAGTCAATCCTATAAAAGTACTGACAAAGTCAGTTCTCCTGTTTCTTCTTCTTTCTTTATGTGTGTTATTTTCAAATATACACAAGTGTAGAAAGAATAAAGTAACTAACTCTTGTGTACCTATCATACAGTTTCAACAGTTAACATGTGACCAGTTTATTCCACCTGTACTGTCCCAACCCCACAAGTACTGAATTAATTTAAAGCAAATCCCAGACAACATATCACTTCTTCCATAAATAACTCAAGGTAAAGACTCCTTAAAGACTATGGCTAAAAGGATAAAGACTCCTTAAAAACAAATCAACACTACTACCAAAGTACAATCAAAATACTATTGTCACACATTTAAAAAACCTAGTATTTAATATTATCATATATCCAATTAGAGCTTATATTCTCATATCTCACAGATATCTTCTGCAATCTCTTTGTTTTAATTGGGATCCAAAGTCTCTTTTAGTTTTTAATAGCTGCCTCCTCCCCCTAACTCCCTTTCTTTTTTTCCTTGCCATTTATTTGTTGAAGATCTATGTTATTAGTTCTGGGAAATTTCCCACATTTTGGATTTTGCTAATTATATCCTTACTGGTGATACTAATATGTTTCTTTAACCCAAGTGTTTCCTATGAACTGTTTGTTAGATATAGAGGTTTAAGCAATTCAGTTTCAATTTTTAGGGGGTGGAGGGGACAGAAATACTTCACGTTTACTATGTGTATGAATTCCTATTGCATCACATTAGGAAGCACATTAGTTGTGTCTCTTTTTGTGATGCTAAGATTGATCAGTGGGCTCTATTAATACAACTAACATAAAGCTCCCCATTAGGCTTTCACTTAATTGTTGTAGCACCCATTATTAATCATTACCAGGGTTTATTATTTCATTGAGAGTTGCAAAATGATATTATAACATTATTGTTTCTTCTAATTATTTACTTGTGCAGATTTTTTAAAATCTTTTTTTAATGTTTATTTTTGAGAGAGAGAGAGAGTCAGAGCATGAGCAGGGGAGGGGCAGAGAGGGAGACACAGAATCTGAAGCAGGCTCCAGGCTCTGAGCTGTCAGCACAGAACCTGATGCAGGGCTCGAACTCACAAACCATGACATCATGACCTAAGCTGAAGTTGGATGCTTAACCAACTGAGCCATCCAGGTGCCCCATGAGTTCTTTTAAAAAAAACTTTTCCCTTTTCGACTGTTTGGTTACTCTGAAATAGTTTGATTTGTTCACAAAGTCATAATAAAATGCTTGACTACTTCCCTTTACTTACCAGTGTTCAGAAAGAATTGGCCTCTAGCATTCTGCAAAACTGACTTATTTATGAGTCTTTATTTTCAAATGTCATTATGAAGATGTAAATTTTAGAATATTTGGTCTTGTTTCAACCCAGGAATTACACTATCTTTGACCATGAGAGCCTCTTCAAGTTGACTTCTGTTTCTTTTTTATATAATGCCAATATCTCTGATAACTTTCTTGCTTTGTGATAAAATGAAATGGTCCAGGCTCATTTTGGACATTTCCTCCCCTAGAAACAGAATCAGTCTTTTCTCCAATGACCCCTATTCTTTTGGTGGGAAATGGTATTTAGAGACTTCAATTTGGGTACTTGGGTACTTCTTGCTTCTAGGGTAGTTATTATTTTTTGGCCTTCCCAGTAAAAAGAGCTAGAGAATACTTTTTTCCCCCTTTCTTTTTAGAGAAAGAGAAAATAATGAGCATATTGATATTTCCAATTCAAAGTTAAGATTATAGATTTATTTGACTTCATTTTAGAAAAAATTTATCTCTTGGCACGAAAACAGACACTTAGGTCAATGGAACAGAATAGAGAACCCAGAAATGGACCCACAAACGTATGGCCAACTAATCTTTGACAAAGCAGGAAAGAATATTCAATGGAATAAAGACAGTCTCTTCAGCAAGTGGTGCTGGGAAGACTGGACAGCAACATGCAGGGAAAACTGGACCACTTTCTTACACCATGCACAAAAATAAACTCAAAATGGATGAAAGACCTAAATGCAAGGCAGGAAGCGAAACCATCAAAATCCTCAAGGAGAAAGCAGGCAAAAACCTCTTTGATCTTAGCCGCAGCAACTTCTTACTCAACACATCTCTGGAGGCGAGGGAAACCAAAGCAAAAATGAACTATTGGGAACTCATCAAGATAAAAAGCTTCTGCACAGCAAAGGAAACAATCAGCAAAACTAAAAGCCAACTGATGGAATGGGAGAAGATATTTGCAAATGACATATCAGATAAAGGGTTAGTATCCAAAATCTATAAAGAACTTATCAGACTCAACACCCAAAAAATAAATAATCCAGTGAAGAAATGGGCACAAGACATGAATAGACACTTCTCCAAAGAAGACATCCAGATGGCCAGCCGACACATGAAAAAATGCTCAACATCACTCATCATTAGGGAAATACAAATCAAGACCACCATGAGATACCACCTCACACCTGTCAGAATGGCTAACATTAACAACTCAGGCAACAACAGATGTTGGCGAGGATGTGGAGAAAGTTGCATTGTTGGTGGGAATGCAAGCTGGTGCAGCCACTCTGGAAAACAGTATGGAGGTTCTTCAAAAAACTAAAAATAGAACTACCCTATGACCCAGCAGTTGCACTACTAGGTATTTATCCAAGGGTTACAGGTATGCTGTTTAGAAGGGACACATGCACCCCCATGTTTATAGCAGCACTATCAACAATAGCCAAAGTATGGAAAGAGCCCAAATGTCCATCAATGGATGAATGGATAAAGAAGGTGTGGCATATATATACAATGGAGTATTACTCGGCAATCAAAAAGAATGAAATCTTGCCATTTGCAACTGTGTGCATGGAACTAGGGGGTATTATGCTAAGTGGAATTAGAGAAAGACAAATATCGTATGACTTCACTCATATGAGGACTTTAAGATACAAAACAGATGAACATAAGGGAAGGGAAACAAAAAGAATATAAAAACAGGGAGGGAGATAAAACATAAGAGACTCTTAAATATGGAGAACAAACAGAGGGTTACTGGGGAGGTTGTGGGAGGGGGGATGGGCTAAATGGGTAAGGGGCATTAAGGAATCTACTCCTGAAATCATTGTTGCACTATATGCTAAATAATTTGGATGTAAATTAAAAAAATAAAACTAAAAAAATACAAATAAATAAAAATTTAAAAAAAGAAGAAAAATTTTATCTCACTGAAAATCTGTGGCCCTAATGATATTAAGAGGATTACATACTTGCTTTATTCAGGTGTGTCTGTGTCTATGTGTGTGTGTAGGGGAGAGAGAGAGAGAGAGAATATGTGAGTTTGATATTTTTCTCAGTGCAATTGGAAGTCATTGGAGAGTTTTAAGTGTGGAAGTAGCATGATTTAATTCACATTTTAAGAAGAAGAAAACATTCTGGCTATTATATAAAGAATGGAATAGAGGCAAGACTGGAAGCTGGGAGAACAGTTAGTCTCAGACAGATGATGGCTTGTGCCAGTATAGTAGCAGTAGGGATGGAGAGAAATACACAGACTTCGTATATGTTTAGGAGGTAAGGGTGACAAGATTTGCTAATGGAGAGGAAAAGGAGTGTCAGAAAAAGAAAATATCCCTTAGCTAGCAAAA
Organism: Panthera uncia; assembly: GCF_023721935.1. NCBI lineage: Eukaryota > Metazoa > Chordata > Mammalia > Carnivora > Felidae > Panthera > Panthera uncia. The sequence goes on along the minus strand of NW_026059635.1, from coordinate 11,757 downwards.
ATACATTCTTTGACACAGGGAGAATCCAATATTGAGATCTGGTTTGTAAAACCTGTATTTTATAGCTGCTTCCCTACATGGCTAGAGTTTTTTAAGCCAAGCAATGACATAGCTCTTTTTTAACTTATTTTTAAATTTTTAAAATTTTTATTTTATTTTATTTTTATTTTAGTTTTGTTTTTATTTTTGAGAGAGAGTGCACATGAACAAGGAAGGGGCAGAGGGAGCGGGAAAGAGAGAATCTTGAGCAGGCTCCATGATGGGCTTGATGTCAGGACTGTCAGATCATGCCCTAAGCCAATATCAAGAGTCAGGTGCTTAACCAACTGAGCCACATAGGCACCTTGGCATAGCTCTTTTCTTATATCAACAGACCATGTTTGATCTTGGCAGAAGAAACTAGATATAAAATGTACTGATAAGAATTTATTTTTAATTTAGGAAATTACAAATGTAAGCTTACTAATAGGTCCTTTGTGGAATTAATGACTGTGGTGTAATAGGCAGTCATTTTCCTATGATTGAAGTTAATTTTATATTAAAATTCTGCATTACTATATAATGAATATTAAATAAAAATCAGCTGACTAGATAACTTTTATCTTGGAAATAATTATTTCCAAGATGTATATATTGAATATCTATTATGTTCCCACTACTGTATGAAGTGCTGGTAAGCATATAGAACTATGGGATATGGTTCCCACCCTTCATTAACTTAGAATCTGGTTCAATAGATAAGGTTTATTATAAGAAATTAGGAACACAATTGTTACATATTTCAGGAGATACCTGTGTTATATAATATTTCTGTGATGCTATTCTACCACATCTGAATTTCATTTTTGTCAACATGAATACACTACAGTATACCTGTACCTTGTAATATACTGTATAGTATATTCAAAATAGTGGTGCATGTATATCTTCCTTCCTAAGTAGAGTGTAGCTTTTTGTACATATATATCTTCCAGATTGGGGAAAAATTATTTCATGTTCTTTAGTTCATGAACCACCCATGTCTTCTTGAACTTTTCTCCACCTGATTGTAACATCATTCTCTCTTGGTTCTTTCCTCTTTTCTTACTAGTTCTACTTGAGCTTTCCCATGTTTCAGAGAAACTATTGCCGTGAATAATTGCATCTTCTATCCATATAAATTAGCTGGGCCTTCCCCATATGTATTGTGTACTTTCACCCAGTTCATTACCCCTGCTTTTTCTGCTTTTTCTCTCTTATCTCATTGTTAATCCTAGGCCTCTTAGGAGGCAGCACTGTTGGAAGTGTGGTCAGTAGACTAGTGCCAGTCTATGACCTGTTTATTACTAGTTCATAGTAAGCATAGAAATAGAGAGTAAGCATTTGGAAACTTCTGTAGCAACTTGACAGAGTAATTTATTTTTTTAATACAAAAGTGAAATTTTGGTTCACTTTGTGTTTTTAAAATTTAGTTTTTAGTAATTTATTTTTATTGTATTATAAAAGTATCAAGCTATGGCAATTGGAAAAAAATTTTTTTGAAGTGTTGCTTCACTGCAGGTGGTTTGAGAAGCACTATTCAAATGTAGTCATTTCTGAAATTCTCCTTGTTCCTTTGTCCTAGGCAGAGCAGTTTGTTCCCTCCTTGGGGGGGTGGGGAGGGCAAAAATGCACACACACATACTAAACATATATATAGTTAAATATCTAAGTGCATTAGCTATTTCTCTTATGCACTAACTTAGATGTTATTGTATTCATTTTTAAATTTCTAGCTCCTAGCATAGTGTTAACAGCATTAGTTAACATCATTAAATGTTGAACCAATGAATGAATGAATGAATAAATGAGTGAATGACTAGATCTAGCAGGGAAGGGAGACCTGAGGATTATACAAAAAGCATTGAAGGGTGCCTGGGTGGCTCAGTCAGTGGGGCGTCCAACTCTTGATTTTGGCTCAGGTCCTGATCTCACAGTTTGTGAGATCGAGCCCCATGTTGGGCTCTGTGCTGACGGCACAGACCCTGCTTGGGATTATCTGTCTTTCCCCTCCCCTACTTGTGTGCACTCTATCTCAGAATAAGATAAACTTCTTAGAATAAGGTAAACTTCAAACAAACAAACAAACAAACATTGAGGTATAAATGATATAAAAGAAGTAGAAATACAATGTTACTCTATTTCACAGAAAAGCATTATTACTGGTATCTCGGTTTGGGGTGAGGGAATGAGGGAAGGAAAAGGCTGACACTTAACTAATGTCATGGAAGATGCAACCCGTAATTTGAGCTCAGAAAGGATTATTAGGTTTGGAAGGTAGACAAAATAGTTGTAGATAGCAAGTGAGTCTGTTGCTCCACTCTATTGTTAATGCTATTTAAAGTTGTGGGTTTTTTTCTAAATCTTACATTATGTTTGTTCTACAGACAATGTATTTCAAAGGCATTGAAGCAGGAAAGGTTCCCTATTTTCCCCATGCAGATACTATCATCTATTCCATCTCTACAGCAATTTGCTTCCAGGCAGTAAGTATAGCTTTTTGATATGAGAAATGAATTATTTCTTTACATTAAATCAATGGGGGGGGGTGGGCAATAAAGACCTGGGAAAATTTCTATGGATTAGATTTTAGTTTTTATTTTTATTTTTTTACCAAGATGCTTGCAAGTTTCAAATCAGTAAACATGCTAACTTAATGGGCTAGATCATTTTTAAAATTTTCTGAACACAATAATTTTTAGGTTTAAATTGAGTGCAATTTATAGGCAAATTATTACACTAGTACCTTGGCTAGAATGCCTATTTTAGTTATACTTCTACTAGAAGACAGATACCATGAGCATAAATAAGAATAATTGCATTTCCCCCATATTACTCAGGCAGTGTGGGTAGAGGTAGGATCTAGTCTATTAGAAGCATTGTTCAATTTCTTTAAATTATGTAATCATCATTATTGATGCTAGTGGTTTTAGGACTGTTGCAAAATTCGGGGGCACCACTTTTATTTGCACTTTTTCAGAGTAATGCTGCCAAGTTTATACACTTATTATAACTAAGGAAATACCAGCTATCTAATGAATATTCAGTAAATGCTTTCCTGATAATAATGACTTAATTATTATTTCATAAGCAATATTCTTGATAGTTGTCAAGTTAAACATAAGTACATATTTTCGTTATTATCATCACTGTTGTTTTTAAAATACAGTGAGCAATAAAAATAAAAAAGTGCTCTGTTGCCTAATATGACTAATTATATTTGCTCTTTACTAAAGAAGTCTCAAATTGAATACTCTAATCTTAGGCTGTGATGGAAGTTCAGACTTTGCGACCATCTTACTGGAAGTTTCTTTTAAGACTCACCAAGGGCAAGTAAGTGACTGAGATGTTGTACCTGACCATAGAAAAAAAAGCATTTTCCCCCTAAAAAGGTTTTGAATCTTTTCATCTTTTTGAGGGAATATTCTTTCAGTGATAAAGTAAACAGCTACATATAAATCAAATATGTCCAACTTAATATGTATAACATGGGGTATTCTTTTGATAACATTATTTTGACTTTTCTTTTCCCTGTATTATTTTAGATATTTTAAATGTTGTGGGAAAATACTGTATTGATTTGAAAATTGCAAATTAGTTGCTACATAACACACTTAAGTCTCACTTTTATAATCTTTGATCTCTTCTTTTTGATTAGAAATACTCAGCAGATTCATTAGAAATCATTCCTAAATAATTGAATGATTTCCAATGGGGGAAAAATAATCATATTATTTTGCTTGATTCTGTAAGCATACTTTTCCTTTGCCTTTATTATCATGTTCTTTATTGTTTTAGTTAGCATTTTCTGATCTTCATCTAGTTCTTTGGGAGGCAGCTTGACCTACTAGAGAGACCATGGACTCTGTTGACTCTGGCTCTGATAACTTTAGCTGTGTTATTGGTGGAAAGTTTTTTTACCTCATGAGCCTCAGTTTCTCACTCTCTACTATGAAACAGTAATACATTCTTTGTATGGTTGTGTAATAGCACTTAATAAATTGTAGCTGTTATTATTATCATTCGTAGTTTTAATAGCCAGCAGTTGTATAGTATTGTACTGTGTCCCAGACATACACATACAACATGTGTACACATGCATATGTGTTTAATCCTTAAAATAGCTCTAGGAGATGAGTACTATTAGTATCCTGGTTTTACATTTGAGTCAACTGAGGTGCACAGAGAGGTCAGCTAGCTCGCCAGAGTCACACAGCTAGCAAATAAAAGAGCTGTGGGCTGTGAGCCAGGCAGTCTGGCTTTAGCATTCTTCCTCTTAGCCATGAGACTGCATCCTTTATATTATTATTATTAATCATTTATTTCTTTGTCATTTAGATTTTTGCCCATTAAGGAGTTTAAGCAGTTGATTATTTTGGGAGGGAACTTAACTTTGGAAAGGCACCGAAAGTTACGTTTATCGTTCCTGGAATAGTGATGGTGGCCAGTGGCTCAGAATTAACCCTGTTGTCTTCTCCCCAGAAGAAATGCTTGGGATCGGGCATAGAGATATGGGTTCATCCTGCACATTATCTAAATATGTGTCCTTAAAAATTATTTTCACTTAGCATAATACCCTCCAGTTCCATTCATGTAGTTGCAAATGACAAGATTTTATTCTTTTTGAGTGGCTAGTAATACTCCATTTGTGTGTGTGTGTGTGTGTGTGTGTGTGTGTGTGTGTATGACATCTTCTTTATCCATTCATCCATTGATGGACATTTGGGCTCTTTCCATACTTTGCCTATTGTTGATAGTGCTGCTATAAACATGGGGGTGCATGTGTCCCTTTGAAACAGCACACGTGTATCCCGTGGATAAATGCCTAGTAGTGCAATTACTGTGTCGTACGGTGGTTCTATTTTTAGTTTTTTGAGGAACCTCCATACTGTTTTCCAGAGTGGCTGCACCAGCTTGCATTCCCACCAACAATGCAAAAGAGATCCTCTTTCTCTGCATCTGCTTAAGAGACAAAACAGATGAACACAAGGGAAGGGAAGCAAAAAAGAATATAGAAACAGGGAGGGAGACAAAACAGAAGAGGCTCATAAATATGGAGAACAAACTGAGGGTTGCTGGAGGGGTTGTGGGAGGGGGGATGGGCTAAATGGGTAAGGGGCATTAAGGAATCTACTCCTGAAATCGTTTCACTATACGGTACCTAATTTGGATGTAAATTTTAAAAAATAAAAAATAAAAGTAAAAGTAAAAAAAATTATTTTTTACCTTTTAAATTAAGTGATGGATAAAATGAGGGTATGCTTTTACTTCATCATGTCTATTAGAAATTTAAAATCCTATATGCTGTTTTCCCTTTAATCGTTAAATACACATTCGGATGTATATTCTGTGGATTGTGAGACATCAAAATGTCAATTATGAAAGAAATTACATTCAGTACCTTTGCCTCATTGGCAAATATTAAGCTCTTTTATTGTTTATATCCTGTGATTTCATTCATCAGAAAAATTGTAATGTATCTGTTTTTCTGTTTGACACAATCTGGTGGAAAGAACTTGAGAGGGGTTTGAAATAACAATGGTGGTTTCTGGGGTTTCAGGTCTAGGGATTCTGATCTCTTTAAACAAAATATGAGACAGTGGATCTTGAGGTAGAGTACCAAAGTGACTCTGCCACTTTGAATCTGCCATTGAGTTCTTCATCACGTCAATCTTTTCTGTTTTCCCATTCCATGAAAGATAGGTCAAGTGAATCATCTTCTTTTATAAACTTCATTAAATACTTGCTCACTGTGTCCTCTGTTTTGCAGATTTGCTGTCATGAACCGAAAAGTCCTTGATGTTTTTGGTACTGGTGCGTCTAAACACTTTCAGGATTTTATCCCTAGGTTGGATCCAAGATATACAACTGTAACACCAGAGTTGCCCATCGAGTTTTCTTGAAGATGACTGTAATTTATTAATGTGACTTAATGTTTCATTATTTTATCCTGAAGAGTTAACTATGTTGAAACACAAAGAAGGAGTCTTGAGCTTGAACTTCAGTGTTATTTCAATGAGAGATACTCTTTTCTTGTTAGTTTTTCTTACCAGTCAGAAGTACAGAAGCTTTTTAGGAAGGTGTTGCTTAATAATTAAGCGCCCTCTGTAGCCAGAATCTGATTCTGGGTCACTTGTAGTGGTTGACATTATGATATATTATTGATTAAATTATGTCTACAAGCAATCTTAAATAATCTACATAGAAATGTAGTAACAAATAAGAGTATACTTAAAATTACCTTAAAATATGTTTTTAGTTCATTCCAGTATAATTCTTGGTTAAAACTAAGAATATTTCTATGTTTTAGGATACAGAGGATCACGGGTACATGGATTTGGTCTGTATTTTTTTTTAACTTTTGAATTGGTAACTATAGTAGTGAAATATTATGGAACTGAAGTAACTCTTCCCAGCCAATGCTGCTTTAGTGTGAAGAAATTTAATTGAAGAAAGTGGCCATTCTCACTTCAGGGATGCGAAGACGGGTCTTGTGCTGTTCGGATAAATGCCGTGGTATCCATGCTCCCCTTCCACTGATACCTTCATCTCTCTTCATGGTCAGTCGGGCTGTCTGGCAGCCCAGTGAGCCTATGTACTAATGGCAGGTTAGGAGCAAATGGAATTTGACATATCTGATAAAGCTGAAATGTATGTTTTAATCTTTTACAGAAGCATTACACTTGAATATTTAAAAGCAAATGAAGTTGCTTTTAAACCTCGTGAAGGTGTACGGTGTTTGTTTGCATTTATAAGGACTGAATTCTTCATAGCTCGGTTTGTCTGCCATCGCTGACTTAGAAGGGATCAAAAGTAGTTTGGGCAAATTTGTCAGTTTGTTCCCTCTCCACCATCCCACCTTTACAGTGGATATTTTACAGCTACAAACAATATAAAAATCCAGTAGTTGTTAAAAGTCCATTTCATCACTATGGGATTCAGGTTCTCTAGCCTCTTTTCAAAAACTTATTGTTTTTATTCCTGTTAGAACAAAGAAGTGACAAAATGTAGTGTTGATTATGAGTTAGTTCGGGACAGCTGTGATTGAAATATGATTACTCTTCAGAGTTTTTCAGGGAAAAGTCATACTTTTCTAACTTAATAAAAGGCTTAAGTGGTTATGATGTCTATAGTTAATGCAACATATAGGGATAATGGTATATTTTTTTAATATCATTTTGTTGCTGAAAAGTTTTGGGCCGTTGTAAATTAATTATGCAGTAGAACTTGTGTTGCAACAAGAATTATAACCCAGACTTTTAAAATGCTTAATCCGCCGTATTCAATTTCACCAAGCCCTGTATATTTCTGTTCACGTGTAATCCTGTCCTTAGTAGTTACGGCAAATTGAAACCCAACAAAAAGACAGACTCTGATACCGTGGTAACAGAGCCACTTTAATGAGGTCAAAATTTTGCATTGTGATTAATTTTTTAGAATTGACTTGTCTATTAGGCAATACTGTTAAGGAATCATTTTGGTTTCAAACTTCAAAATTGCTTAATAAATTAAGTTTTCAGTTTTTATTCCTAGAATCAAAATGATGATTGGTACTGTGTTTAATTTTAAAAATGAAGTATTACAGCAGTGAAGAAAGCACTGCTTCCTGTACCTCATTTTCTTTATTTAGAAATTATGTTTATAATATTTTTCCTGTCGGTTTAAAAGAAAAACATTTTAATTCATACGTTGCTGTTTTCATGAACATTAAAAAAGCTATAATGTTGAAAGGCAAATCCTACTGAAATTGGATGAGATTGTTTAGTAAAATCTTACTGTCAAAAGGTGCATTTCTATGATTTCCTTTTTTTTTCAAGCTACAGTCATTTTTTAATATAAAATGTAAAATGAAATAACCGTCATGAAGCAGAACATGATAATGAATGTATAGCTTTAGTGAATAATTAATGAATTTTCAGGGGTGAAAAGAGAAATCCAATTTGATTTCATTGAGGCAGACTGCACAGTGTAGCTGTTTGAGAAAACAGACACTGTGTCTGTGCTCCTGAAGACAATCAAAATGATATCTCTCTACCTCTAACCAATCAGGTATCAATAAAACATGTGACACCATAAATAAAGTCAAATAGATGGTTTTTTTAGTCCATTTATACACTAAGGAAATTGTGCCTATGTTAAGTTTCCACCAGAACTGGTTACAGCGAACATTAATGTGTAGACTGCAAAACAGTGCATCGGAGTATTTGTAGTAGTGTGGTTGTTTCACTGCTATTTCCTGTGTCATAAAATCCTAGGGTTTGTACCAACCCAGTAAAGACTGAGGTTGCAGGATAACAAATTGTCTCCGATTTGTTCAAGCCTTGCCAATGTTTTGTCAGATAGTTTTAGACCATTATATTACTCATTTCTGGAATAAAACCTTTGGTTCGGTTATGCCGTTTCATAAATTCTGTGGTCACTTTGGTAACTTTTTTCTTGGTCTGTGCACATGGTTGTCACTTGGCTGATATGTAGTTTATTGTTGGTACTCATCTGAAGTTTAGTCAGTTGTTACTTTATTTAGAATTTTATCTTTTTATTCTTTGCTCTCCAATTTTATAATTTGCTTTTTTCTATATTGAACATGTCTTGTGTGATGAAACCCAAATTGGTCAGCTGTCCTAGTATTTTCTTTGTTGAGCTTGAGCATTCGTCTCCTTGTGGACTGTGCTCAGGCTGACATTTGATTTAGTTGTTAATACTGACAAAATTGTATTCTGCTTGTATGGTATCACAGTCCCAAGTTTCTGAGTCCCCTGCCAGTGTATAGTTAATGAAAATCGATTTCCTTTTCCCACAAAGAGCTTCGTCCATTGTCTTATGTCACATCCCCCTCACTGTGGTGATCAAGAAGCCTCTCAGCAGTGCCAGAGGGGCAGGCCCACTGGGACCAGTGGCCTGGTGTTCTTACTGCCTTGAATCAGAGACGCCGCCACGCCCTTATAGTCCTTGAATTCTTTCTGTGATTTATCTGTACTGTAAAGACAGAAAGTAGATTGACAGAAGGTGACTCAGTCAGTTAAGTGTCCATCTCTTGGTTTCAGTTCAGGTCATGATCTCACGGTTTTGTGAGTTCAAGCCCCGCATCAGGGGCTGCCAGTGCAGAGCCTGACCCTCTGTGTGTGTGTGTGTGTGTCTCTGTCTCTATCTCTGCCCGTTCCATGTTCGTACTGTCTCTGTCTCAAATAAATAAATAAACTTTAAAAAAGGTAGTCTGACAGAGCAACAAGATCATTCTTACATGGATGTTTTTTTTTTTTTTACGAAAGTATTCATTTCTGAATTGTTAAGATATCTGAAAAACGTCATCTCCCCTAACACCTTCACTTGTTGCTGCTTATCAGTCTGGTATTCAGTTTCATGGGGTGAACTTGGATAACTGAAAATGAACGACCAAGAAAAACATACAGGAAAAAGAGTAAGAAATGAGTGTTTCCTTTAGGGCTGGGTTGAAACCGTGATGAATAATAAATAAGATTAGTTATTTGTGGATGCCCAGGAGACTGTTCTTATAGTTGCCTCAAGCCTGCACCCTCCCTTTCACAGCTCCTTCCCTGTCGGTGCCTTAGCTAGCTCTGCACTTCTTTCTTGTCAAATTGGTGAGGAAGGGGGTGTCTGGGACTGAGATTAGGGGTGTGGACATAGATCCTGGGGCTATGATTCTTCCCTCAAGCCTGTGATATGGGGACCCCAGGACTGAGGCTGTGCTTCTGTTTCATCTGTAGCCTCAGGTGACTTTGCTATTGCACTATGGTTGTGAAAGGGTAACGACAAAGGCATGAGACTGACACTGGTGTGTGATTTCTGGAAGTGGAGAAGGGGCAGGAACTTGGCCATGATGTACCAGCCCTGGGAGTGCAGCAGGGCAGTGCATAGCCTTAAGTTTCCAGCTGTGGGGAATAAGATGTGTGCTACTTTACATGAGGGAAAAATGAGTGACTTAACTGGGAGAAAGAGTTAATATCTGGTAATGCTCTCTTAGTCTGTGACGTGGCCTCTCTCTCCTTCTTCACCTCTGCCCCAGCTCTCTCCTCTCTCCTCCTTCTTCACCTCTGCCCCAGCTCTCTCCTCTCTCCTCCTTCCCAGCCTTGGAATCTTTCTGGCTGACCTTGTGTTGCCCGCCCCCCCACCCCCACCCCGCTCATCCCTAAGCCTCTTGCCTTTTTTCTGCCAACTGGTGTTACATTCCACTAACTATCTCCTTGAATGTGAACACTCTGTTGCTCCCTTTGGTGGCAGCTGGTAAGGTGGGGAGGCTGTAATGGGATCATAAAAATGGAATAACCATTTTCAGGGACAGTGACTTTTGATATAGCTCTGCATTTCTTGGGCAGAACATATGGAGGATAATTGTACATGTGTGGAAAGAGGTGCTTCTTTGAATGTGGGGCCTTTAAATTCAAGACAGTCCATGTCTTCTCAACAACCCTGTGACATCACCTGACTTGCTGTGGCTACATGGAAGAAGCAAGAATTTATTTCCTATTTCCTATTGCTTTCTCCATTTTCTTTCCACCTCTGGTTCCTCCAGATGTGTCCTAAGTGAAATCATGTATTGGGTTTTATCCTTTGTCTTTGCAAACCTGCAAATCCTTGTAATAGCGCGCGCACACACACACACACACACACACCACATACACACTTCGTCTGGTCCACAGCAGAGGCATCAGGATGTCAGGTGCAATTTGTACTTTTTCTCCAGTTCACAAGCCCCTGTACTTTGCCTGTTCAGTTTTTTGTTCAGTTTAGTGCCCACCTCCCCTGCCCCCACCCTAAAGCATAACATTCTAATCTTGTAAGAAAACCCTAAGCTGTGGGTAATAGGATGTTTCCTGGTCTTGGCACACAACATACAAGTGTCAGCAGCTCTGTGTGGCTGGGGAGGTCCAGCCTTCCACAAGTGGACCTGTGGGCCTATAATGGCTGAAATCATCCAGGAGTATTACTTTCCTCTGTCCCTTAATTTGGACCAGGCAGTTTCTGGTGCCTGCTTCCCCAGTGTCTGTTAAACTTGACTCAGTCATCAGTCAACCCCTTAAGTGAATTTTCTTTTCAGATTGTTTTGGTCACACAAGAGGATGCTGTGGTTATTGGGATGGATTGGTGCCAAAGGCCCATAAAAGTTTAAAGCATGAAGTATTCCTGTCATTGGTCATTATGGGGTGGGGTGCCAAAAGGAGTGGGTGAGAGGAAACTGCATACATACGTTTCAGTCTCCCCTCTTCCCTATTTCTTACCTTCCAAGCACTGTGCTGTCCTACCACATCTTTGACATTTATTTCTTCAGTTTGAGTTCTCTAGAAGGAAAAAGAAAGTTCTTATTTTCCTTTTTGTTTCTGAGAGAACTGAAGAGACATAAGCATCGGTCAAAGAAGAGCCTGCAGGAATATTGTGGAATGTGTTAGAAAAAGAGATAGCTTTTCTTCCTCTCCTCTCCCCTCAGAAGTGAGTCAGAGAGGGATTCATTCAAAATGGGAGTATCTAGAGTCATATTCCAGTGACACATGAGACAGGTGTATACTACCAGACTTGGCACAGTGAAGAGACACAGTCTATGAAAGAGAAGGAATGGGGATTTTTCTCAGAATTATTAGTGTAGGGGCCATGTCTGCAAGCATTTTATATATATGTGTGTGTGTGAGTGTGTGTGTAGGTATATACATATATATATGTATATGTGTATGTGTATGTATATATGTATATGTATATGTATATGTATATGTATATGTATATGTATAT
>NW_026059634.1:31285-43339 GCF_023721935.1 Panthera uncia | reverse complement strand
CAGTTACGGCTAATGTCGTACTGATTATGTTTCTTTTTTTTTTTTTTATTTTTTAAATTTAAATTCCAATTAGCTAACCTAAGTGTAGTCTTGGCTTCAGGAATAGAACCCGGTGATTCATCTCTTACATATGACACCCAGGGCTCATCCCAACAAGGGCCCTCCTCAATGCCCGTCCCCCAGTTAGCCCATCCCCCCACTCACCCTGCTCCAGCAACCCTCAGTTTGTTCTCTGTATTTAAGAGTCTCTTATGGTTTGCCTCCCCCTCTGTTTTAATCTTATTTTTCCTTCTCTTCCCCTACGTTCATCTGTTGAGTTTCTCAAATTTCACATATGAGTTAAATCACATGGAATCTGTCTTTCTCTGACTTATTTTGCTTAGCATAATACCCTCCAGGTACACCCACGTTGTTGCAAAAAGCAAGATTTAAATCTTTTTCATTGCTGAGGAGTATTCCATTGTGTGTGTGTGTGTGTGTGTGTGTGTGTGTGTGTGTGTATGTATGTGTATATATACACACCACATCTTCTTTATCCATTCATCAGTAGCTGGACATTTGGGCTCTTACCATAATTTAGCTATTGTTGATAGCGCTGTTGTAAACATTGGGGTGCATGTGCCCCTTTGAACCAGCATTTGTGTATCCTTTGGATAAATACCTAATAGTGCAATTACTGAGTTGTAGGGTAATTTTATTTTTAACTTTTTGGGGAACCACCATACTGTTTTCCAGAGTGGCTGCATCAGCTTGCATTCCCACCAACAGTGCAAAAGTGTTCTCCCCTTTCTCCACATCCTTGCCAACATCTGTTGTTTCCTGAGTTGTTAATTTTAGTGATTCTGACTGGCTTGAGGTAATATCTCATTGTGGTTTTGATTTGTATTTCCCTGATGTTGAGTGATGTTGAGCATCTTTTCATGTGTCTGCTGGCCCTCTGGATGTCTTTTTTGGAAAAGTGTTTATTCATGTTTTTGTACACTTCTTCACTGGATTATTTGGTTTTAGGTGTTGAGCTGGGTAAGTTCTTTACAGATTTTGGATACTAACGCTTTATCTGATATGTCGTTTGCAAATATCGTCTCCCATTCCGCCGTCGCCTTTTAGTTTTTGTTGATTGCTTCCTTCCTTGTGCAGAAGCTTTTTATCTTGACGAAGTCCTAATTGTTCACTTTTGCTTTTATTTCCCTTGCCTCCAGCGACACGTCCAGTAAGAAGTTGCTTGGCCGGGCCAAAGACATTGCTGCCTGTTTTCTCCTGCAGGATTTTGATGGTTTCCTGTATCACATTTAGGTCTTTTATCCATTTTGAATTTATTTTTGTGTAACGTAACATTTGTCTAACCTGACCATTTTCTCCATCAGAAATGCTACCCTGATATCTCATACTGTGGCTAGTATATTTTCCTAGCTCCTGACTCTTCCCTAAAAATAGGATTTTCCCTATTCATTTTGTGCCAGTTGAGATTTCAAATCAGAAGTCTGTTTCTTTGAATCTCTATCTTGCAGTCCCTTGATGGCTTTGCATTTAGTCCAAGCTCAATTGCCTTCTCTTGATCTGTGCAAAGCCACCTGCTTGGCATCCTTGCTTTTGGATCCATCTTGTAGGAAACTGCTAGCGTACATTTAACTCCTGCAAACAAACTGAATCTTGGCACTTATCTGACCCACAGGAATATGCACAAAGTCCCTGTGCCTCACCTGCTACCACCCTTCTTATCTCTCACTCCTGTCTGTTCATCAGAAACCAGCTGCTATGGACTGAATGTTTGTGTCCCCCACAATTCAACATAAGAATGTGATGTGATGTGATGTGATGTGATGTGATGTGATGTGATGTGTTATTAGGAAAGGTAGGGGGACTTGGGAGTTGATTAGGTTTAGATGAGGTCATAACAATGGACAGGATTAATGCCCTTGTACCAGCATTCTTTAGATTTGTAAAATAATGAATACATTTCAAAATTTCTAGAAGAATATCTTTTTTAAATTAAATATTAAAAAATTTAAGTCAACATATCTAAATATCTTTTCGTTTCTCTGTAAAAGAAGCCCAAAGTAGATAAAACTGTATTCAGTAATTACTGTTGGAATATTTTGTCTTGTTTGGAAACGATCTAGCTTTCTAATGGATTTCACTTAATTTACCATTTAACCTAATCTAGCAAACTTTTAAAGTTTTAGGTTACCAAAAAGACTTAGAAAAATCAAGTGGACATAAATGTTACTGGAAGGCTTATTTATAAAAATTTATCTTCCATTTACTTGCTTTTAAAAGTTATATGTAGATTACGTGCAAAAACCTCACTAAACATTAGGCAAAATCAGCCATTATCTTAAGCTATCACATTCTGTTTGTTGTTCACAGGTCTCCTGGGAGACATGAACTTACTTAGCTAGTAAACTCAGAATAAAATTTTTACATTTAATGTCAACAATTCTAAAGACACGTCTGTTTTAAAGAAACCATCAGCCTTAAACTAGCTTTTTTAAATGGTAGTTTATTTTTTGTTTTCATTTCTTGAGGTAGAGAGAGAGACCAAGCAGGAGAGTGGGGCAGAGGGAAAGAGAGAATCCAGAGCAGGCTCCACATTGCATGGAGCCTGACTCGGAGCTCGATCTTGAGACCGTGAGATCGTGACCTGAGCCAAAATCAAGAGTCGGACGCTTAACGGACTAGGCCACCCAGGTGCCCCTAAACTAGCTTTTATATCAAGTATTTTATTAGATCACGTGAACTTGCATAGCATTGGGTTAGTTTCTACCTTTCTGAGTTTTAGAATGCCCAATTTTTATGAGCACCTGACTTTAAATCAACTAAATAGAGCTCTTTTACAAATCAATTTTAGCAATACCATTCGGGGATAGAAAAATATCTCACATAGACAACAACGGTCCTACCATCATTGGATTGCTTAATATTGAAAGGAAAAAGAGGCATCTGCCCGAGTTGAGATCAAAGAATACAGAACAATAAGAAACAAAACTAGCATTGCCTTCATTATTCCAACCGTAAGATTTACAATGTTAAGGTATCAGCGTTTTCAAGATTTATTTCCTTTATAAGCCTGAGACCCAAGTGCTGTGCCCGGCTCAGCGGTGGGAAATGATAAAAGAAGGATCCCGGAGACTGCGTTTAAACCCTGGGTGTGCACCCCAATCTGGCTGTGTCTAGCTCTATGATTTGGGGAGCCCGGGTCTTCTCTCTCTTATGTAGTACTTGCTAAATGGTTCAGTAATTGGCGACTCACGGCTATAACAAGTATAACACTGTAGCAAATAAATAGGATGAAACCATGGATATGTTGAAGCGTTTGGTCAGGACCTGGGACACGTTCATAAGGCGCATCTCGGTTCACGTTAGTGACCCGGTTTTGCTTCCAGGCGCTGCTCCCCTTTCCCTCACTCTTTGTGACCATCCCCACTCTGCTCCCCTGATCTCTCCTTCCCAGGCCGGCCCGTCCATTTCTACCTCCCACCTGACTGACCTGCCCAGTCTCCCAGAGACCGGGGCCTGACTCCCCCGGCGGCTTACCCGGCCTCGTTGATCCGGGACGCACACTCGTGCCCGGACTCACACCCTCTAGCTTTGCGGTCCGCCGCTCCGACCTTCAAACCCTGGTTCCTCCGCTCTCCCTCTACATGTTACGTGACCTCCCTAGGACCCCACGACCCCCATCTGTAAAATGGGACCGATGCTTTGTATCGGACTGGTCTGTTGGGAGGACGGAGTGAGCGTCACTGCCTGGAAACTACTAAAAAGCAATTCCCTAAAAGACAACCATTAGTGTCACGTGCGCTTTCCCTCCACCCTTTGTGTCAGTGTCTCAGCAATTCTAAGAGTCTACTGTGTTAGCTTTTGAAGCTACTGTGCTGTTTAAAAGAAAAATGCAGAATACATGTGACAACACTTGGAATTCTAAATCTTAGTAGAGCAGGCAAGCGCGCCCAGTGCCGAAAAGGCAGAACTAACGGGCACAGAGCCCCTCTGCCGGGAGGGGACGTGCATAGGAGCTGAGAGAAAACTCCAGAGTCAGTGCGTGTGCGCACACCCGGGTGAGCTGCCCTGGGCGTCCATCTGACGCCCCCCCCCCCCCCCGTGAGGAAAGGGCAGCTTCGGGTACAGCGTGGACCCCCGGGCTCACCTCCTGTGCAGCACAGAGAAGCCGCGTCTCCCGATGGGCTGGGAGGCGGCCAGCTGTCCTCCCCCTGGGTCCCGGCCGCTCCTGCCGCACAACCGACCCAGCAGAGCGGCTCCGACTCTCCTCTCCTCTCCCGCCTGCCCGGCCCCGCCCTGCCCCCCAACGGCCTGTGTCCAAAGCCAACGCCGGCGCCCACCCGTGGCCGCCAGGGGTACCCACCTCGTCAGTTGCACGGGGCCCTGCTCGGGGAGAGGGTGTTCTGGCCGCAGCGCCAGCCGGGCCCTGTTATACCTCCCCGGGTCCCCGTGCCCCTGGCTCAGGCGCTGAGGTCACGATGTCAGTGTCAAGGGCTCCTTGTGCACCAGGTGGGTCCCCGGGGCCCACTTCTCCCCTCTCCCTGATGCTCTGTAATTTGCGGAGCCGGAACCGTCCTCACGCAATTAGAGTAAACGCACTGCAGGCTGAGCGCTGGTGCAGCTGGGGCCCTGGGGGGGGGGGGGGCTCGGGGTCCCCAGACTTCATTAGGGCCTCCTGCCACCCCTACCCCCGCCCCACTGGTCGCCACAGCTCAGGAACAGACACCTGAGAATCACAAGTGCTCACTTCGTGAATAGTTTAAACTGCAGCCACACTGATAACTGAAGATCACTGAGGGGCAGCGTCAGAATCCCCACTACCCCCCCCCCACCTCGTGATAGACGGGGTCCAGAAGGGAGCAGGAGGGGGACTCCTGGGGTGCTGGCTTCCTGATCTGGGGGCTGGTCGTGGGCTCTGGGTCAGTCCATACAGCTCACTGAGGTGCTCCCTTCTGAGTGGGTTCATTTCTTTTTCAAGTTTGCCTCCAAATGGCGTCTGTGGCCCAGAAGGTCAGGTCCTGCGGTCATGGCCCAGACCCGGGTCTGAGTGGGATGAGCGTACCCCCCACCCAGAGTTGTTCCGGGTCCCTAGTGCCACTTACAGAGATGGCTCCTTTCTAGCTGGTCCATCCAAGCAGGGGAGGGAAGCTGATGTGACATTCACCCCCGCCTCGTGGCACAGACGGGCTTACATAGTCCTTCTCCGCAGGACCTGGCTGTGAAGGAAGGCCCGGGACTGACAGGTGCTGGCTGGGCCCCGGGGTGAGCTGGGTTCCTGTCAGCCGGGTGAGGTGGGGGTTAGTGGAAGGAGGGGAGAGGTGAGGGCGCAGAGGACACTGTGGGTTTTCCATCCCTTCGGGGAGGACAACCCTGGGAGCACCTACTGTCCTGCCGGGCGCTGCTGATGACGCACGCTTCGCTCGCTTACGTTGCTTTTCATCTCACTTGCACGGCTTTTATTCAGTCCTTCGAGTCCCTTAGTGTAACCTTTGTGCTCCCTCCAAAGTGGGGTGCGCGTGAGTGTCTGAGTATCTTCTCGCGGGCCGTGTCTGCTGTTCACAGAGCTCCCGTCGGCACAAGGATGCAGACGGGAGGCACTCTATGGAGAAAACACCAGATTGCTGCAATTTCCGCTCAGCGCCTGTGAAGAGAGGCACATGGTAATGAATTATACATCAGAGTACTTTATATAAGTTATTTGACCTTCATGAAAATGGGAGAAATAAGTTGGATGCTGAGGCCGGAGGGCTTAAATAACTCCCAGAGGGCAGCCAGTAGGACTCCTACCCAGATCTCTCCTAACTCATGCTCGTCCAAAAGCCCCCTAAGTGGGGCGCCTGGGTGGCTCAGTCAGTTGAGCGTCTGACTCCGGCTCAGGTCATGATCTCACGGTTTGTGAGTTCGAGCCCCACATCGGGCTCTGTGCTGACAGCTCAGAGCCTGGAGCCTGCTTCCGATTCTGTGTCTCCCTCTCTCTCGGCCCCTCCCCTGCCCACGCTCTGTCTCTTTCTCTCTGTCTCTCAAAAAATAAATGTTAAAAAAATTTTTTTTTAAAAAAGCCCCCTAAGTAAGGAAAACAGCAAGCTACAGACTGGTAAACCATATCTACAACCAACTATGCTGAATCAGTATTCAGAATATATATGAAGCCTTGCTAAAATAAACAGGAAAAACACAAAAGAAAAAATGGGGGCGGGGAGGAAGAGCCATTCTGCAGAAGAGTAAAAACCTGAATGGAATATGTAAAGATGAGGACACACTCAGGCTCAGTAGTTTTATGGCAATGTAAATTAAAACCACACAAAAAAATAATATTTTTCCTCAAATTTAAAGGGACCGAAGACCAAGTGTTAGTGAGCATGTGGGACACTGGGGATTTAGGGCTGGTGGCTTGTGATTGGAACATCTGTGGAAATAGTTTGGAATTATTCCTTTTTTAATGTTCATTTATTTTTGACAGAGAGAGGGACAGAGCATGAGCGCGGGAGGGGCAGAGAGAGGGGGAGACACAGAACCCGAAGCAGGCTCCAGGCTCTGAGCTGTCAGCGTAGAGCCCAACGTAGGGCTCGAACTCACGAACCATGAGATCATGACCTGAGCCGAAGTCGGACGCTTAACCGACTGAGCCACCCAGGCGCCCCTGGAATTATTAACCAGGAAGTTTGAATAACTCATGGCCTATGACTCAGCTGTTAAACGACCACTGCCATATCTCACTGTTACCAGATACCTTACTACTCTACGACGTATACCTTAGAATACTAGTTTTTGAAGTGTGGTCCTGACGTGGGGTTCAGAGATCTGAGCGTCACCTGGGAACTAGTTAGAGATGAAAATTCTACGGCCCGTCCCAGACCTACTGAGTCCGAAACTCTTGGGAGTGTTTCCCAATGATTTGTGTTTTAACAGGCCGTCCAGGGAACGCTGAGGCACTCGGTACTTTGAGAGCCACTTCTGTAGGGTGCGTCTGGCACATTTGTGCAGGACACAAGGCAGTTAGTAGAGTTGCTTTTAGCGCAAATGAATAACAACCAACAAGAACTAGAAATAACTTAAATCTAAGTCGGTAAGAGAATGAATAAAGACGTAGTGATACATTCGTACAACTGAATATTTGACAGCACTGGGTATAATGAATTGCGCCTACAACCACAAGATGAACAAGCGGGAGAAAGGTAAGTTAAGGTACAATTTTAATAGAGTTTCAAACAAGGGAAACTCCATGTGTATTGTTTTGGGATCCGTGCATATGTAATAAATGAAAATAAGCAGGGAAATATTATGCTTTACCTTTTGATATTTATTTCTAACCTACCTATATTTTTCAGAAAATACAGTTTTAACTATACTGTTAAAATATATTTTTTGAGGGGCGCCTGGGTGGCGCAGTCGGTTAAGCGTCCGACTTCAGCCAGGTCACGATCTCGCGGTACGTGAGTTCGAGCCCCGCGTCGGGCTCTGGGCTGATGGCTCGGAGCCTGGAGCCTGTTTCCGATTCTGTGTCTCCCTTTCTCTCTGCCCCTCCCCCGTTCATGCTATGTCTCTCTCTGTCCCAAAAAAAAAAAAAAAAAAAAAAACGTTGAAAAAAAAATATTTTTTGAGACCTTAGGGCCCTGTAATGTTTTGCACACCTTTTTTTTATGTTTATTTAGTTTTGAGAGAGAGAGAGAGAGAGAGAGAGAGAGAGAGAAGGAGTGAGTGGGGAAGGGCAGAGAGACAGGGAGACACAGAATCCAAAGCAGGCTCCAGGCTCTGAGCTGTCAGCACAGAGCCCAACGTGGGGCTTGAACTCACGGACCTCGAGATCATGCCCTAAGCGAAAGTCGGATGCCCAACGGACTGAGCCATCCAGGCGCCCCTACACCATCTTAATAATACATATTCTCTTTAATTTTAGGATGTAAGAGTCTAAATATGTTTTAAATTATTAATTATGTTGTTCTAAATGTACTAATTTCTGGTCTTATTTACCTATCAATAAGTGAAAAAGGTATGTTGAAATTTTATAGTGGTGAATATGTAAATTTCTCCCTGTGGTTCTATCACTTCTGTTTTCTATATTTTAAGATTATTTTAATAACTATATACAGTTGGGAATTCTTTTATTATATGATTTGGAACTTTTATCACTATATGGAAACCCTCTCTGGTCAGCAGGAATGCTCTCTTGCCTTCATTGTTTTGTGTCGTATTAATATAGGTTCTCTTACATTCTTACTATTTTCATTAGTCAAGGTATCTTCTTCCACAATTTTACTCTTAACCTGATCTGTCACTATGTGTTGGATAGGCCTCTTAAAGAGGGAAAAGAGCAGTATTTGATATCTAATTTCCCCTAATGCAATAGTCATAGGCAGCAAAGAACAACATTTTGATCTACGGCCTCTGGAATTACTTTCCCTGAGTTTGATGTCGGCTTCCGCCAACGGCCAGCTCTGAGACCTTGGGAAAGTGATTTACTGACTCGTTGCTTTCTCAGGAATAAATCAATGAGAGCTAATTAAATTGTTTAATATTTGCGAAACATATAAACGTTTGATGTTTCGAAGAGTAAAATCTCTCCCAGACTGAGAGAATCAAAGTCAGCTCATGCTGAAAAAGAGACGAGCACTCATCAGGCTCCGAGGACGCGTACAGGCAAATCAGGCTGCAAAGTGTACAGGCAGGACCGTTTCGTCCAAGGTCACAGAGCAGCTGAACAACACTGTAAACGCCCCCTCCTGAAATGCCTACTACTTTCATACCAGTGATGCCCCAAACCAGTTTTTTAAATGTTTTTTAATGTTTATTTATCTTTGAGAGAGAGAGAGAGAGAGAGGCAGAGCGTGAGTGGGGGAGGAGCAGAGAGAGAGGGAGACGCGGCATCCGAAGCAGGCTCCAGGCTCTGAGCAGTCAGCACAGAGCCCCACGTGGGGCTCGAACTCATGAACAGTGAGATCACGGCCTGCGTGGAAGTCAGCCGCCTAACCGAGGGAGCCACCCAGGCGCCCCACCCCAAAGCACTTTTGATATATCTGTTTGTTACTGGGGATCCCCCATTACTAACCCACCTTAGATTCACGACTGCACCCAATTCTTACTTAATGCTGGCTTCTCCGAATTACTAATCCCATCTCAGAAACATGAACTGATCCTGCTTCCCCGAGCCCCTGCTCGGACTCCTTTAGCCGAAACCCAAACCTGCCCAGAGATCCTTCCCACATGAGAGACCATTCCATGGTTGGGCATTAACATGTTGTTATGGTATGTACTGATCTACTTGGATTTGTATCAGTCAAACATTTCTTTGATTTGTACTTTTCCCGTATTTGTGTTTATCATTCCTTCTGCTCTGTCTTTTCTTCTTTCATTTCCCCTGTTATTCTACTCTTCTTTTCCTCCACCCATCCACGTGGTATACATTTTGTTCAGTTTTTTTTTTTTTTGCGTGCTTATTACTGAAATGTCATCTCGCATGGTTGACTTTACAGAGCCTGAAGTCATGGTACTCCATAAGGTTCCCTAAGCATTACAACACTTTAAAACACTGGAAATCTAATTGCTTCTTTCTGCTAAACTATTCCTATCCAGTACTTTAATTCCCATCTTTTCAGTCAAAAAGGAGACATTATTTATCTGATTCACCATCATCTTATACTGGCAATATTTGCTTATGTTTATCTATTTAACAGTTTCTTTTCCATTTTTTTTTACTTACACTTTAGCTCTCCTAGGTTTTTTTTTTAATAATTCCTCAAGTATGAACTTGAAGATTCCTTAATAAATCTTTCTTAGTGGCAGTATCGCCCTATTTTACTTCATCTCACATTATATTTATTTTATCCTTATATGTGAGAGACACATTTACTTTGTATAACCCTGCCAGTTGACAGCATTTTTTTTCCCCCAACAGTGTCAAAATATATCTTCTCACTTCAGACTTTTGAGAAATCTATGCCAATCTGCACATCCTTTCCTCAGAAATCTTTTTTTCTGGCTGCTTTAAAAATCTTTTCACTTCTGTGCTATGAATTGCCCTACGATGTGTCTGATGCGATCACTTTCTGTTTAACTCGCTAAGAATCTGTATTTGTGGGCTCCTAACTTCTCTAGCTTCTGAAAAATTATCAGTCATGTCCCTTCCCCCTCCCTTAAATCAGTGGTGTTTAGGCAGAATTCTCAGCCCCCACGGAGAGGTACTCAATTTTTTCTGGTTATCTTCAAGTGCACAGGAGGTAGATGTGCTAATAAATGTTTGCTTGTTTCCTCTTGTTTGTCTTGTTTTCTCTTGTTTGTCTGGACGTCTTCCACGACAGATGTCTTAGCTTGGATCTCAGAGAGGTGGAAGGAAACTCACCTCCCCACTAAAACACAGTGTGCATAGGAGGAGAATGGTGACTCCTGTCCTCTCCAGATCATGCTTGTGACGCAGGCAGAAAACAGAATCTCCATCCCAGCCACCCTTTGTTAGATCCCTGTGTATAAAGGACACCGCGAGAAAGAAAGGAAAGAGACTTCTATGTGTCCAGGAGCCGGTGCCCATTCTGATTCACAGCCTTGGAACTTAGGGGAGGCGAGGAGGGGGCCAGAAAAATGGGAAAGGCTGGATACAGAAGCCTGGCTGTTGTTCATTTTCCCGCGGCACAACCTTCCTATTAATACAATTAAGCCTCATTAAGACTCAGAACATTTCTGAGCCACACACTTGTAATTGTGGAGGGAGACGCACAGCTATACTTCAGGGACCGAGATTCCGCCGAGGGTTTTCTCCGCCCGAGCGGGCTGACAACTTTGGAAATTGAGGTCTCGGTTACGGTGTATGTTTGCCAAGAGCTCCTCAAACCTAGAGGGTACAAATATGGCTTCGCGGGTTCACCTGCCAGAAGGACCGACCTAGAACTTGACCACACAGCGGGTGCCGGGTGAGCACAGCCGACCGGTTCCTCCAGTTCGCCCTGCGCCCTGCAGAGTCCCCCTCGGTGGCAGGGACGTCGATTCCCTCTGCGACCAAGTGAGGGAGCTCCCGAGAGGGCTCCGGGAGCCTGACCGCCCTGACCTGGACCTTTCCCAGGTACGTGCCGGGGCCAGAAAGCGGGTGGGGCCGCTTTCCGCAAAGGTGCCTCCAGAAGCGTTTGGGTTCGGGGTCTGGTACCACAAGACACTCCGCGGTGGGACCCCACATCGGGCTCCCGCTTTCTTTTAGCCAGAAAGCAAGCAGGTGTGAGGGTAGTTCGGGTTTCCAGGAACAACTCTTTCTTCGGCCTCCACGCTCACCCGTGTTACGACTCTGTCGGCCCCGTCAGCGTTTACAACATCTGTACCCGCGTCTGGTGCATCTGTGTTCGGCGGCTGGGCCGGCCTTGTCTCGGCCAGTGTGCTGCTAATCCCCAAGTGCATGCATTTCACTGCGAGCTTGTCTTCCCGCCTGCACCCTGCGGCCTCCCCATCTATCATACGTTCTACCGCAGGTGTATGTCAGCTTCGCCCCTGGGCTTGCGGGGACACCTCTTAACAGCCACCAGGGTGGCCGTTGCAGTGGCTGTTGGCAAAATCCCACTTCTTCGTTGCCGGGTTGCCGGGTCGTGAGGTGGGGGCCCGAGGCAATCCCCTGCAATTGGACCCTAGGGGTCTGGAGCCGAAAGCGCTGATCTCATCTGTCAGTTGAGAACACGAGCCGACAGGGATGCCTCCTTGGCTCAGCGGGTAGGTGTTAGATCCAGAAGGGGCTCCACGCACCCGTCTGAAGGGAAAAGGTGTCTGTGAAAATCGTTTCCTTCGACATTTCCCAAAACGAATCTGGGAGGACACCGTCCCTCCCTCCTCTGCCAGGGTTCGGTCGGAAACGAAGAGAAGCGGCTGCTTGGGTGACACAGACACCGGTCCCAACTCTGATTCAGAGTTTGAAATTTGGGGAAGATGAAAAGAAGGCTGCAAACTTGGGAGACTCTGGGTCGAGAGAAGCAAAACCAAACGGGAACCTATTTGATGAGGACACGGCGGGGCACTGAGCTGTGCTGAGTGCAGTCACTGTAACAGATTCCAGGGCTTTGACTAAACAGTGAATCTGTTCTGACTCCA
>NW_026059634.1:0-30885 GCF_023721935.1 Panthera uncia | reverse complement strand
CACAAGCACCACAGGCAAGTCCTCTACCTTCAGAAATCCAAGATCCTCCACCAGACCCCCCCCGAGAGAAGAGCCGCTCACAGCGTTCTCCTTCTGATGCTTTGTTTTCTTTTATTTTATTGGACAGATTGTCTTCTTTCTCTGGGCTTAAATTTCTCCTTAGAGAATGCTTCTTTCGTATTAAATATTCAAGAGTTTCTAACTCTTGGTTATGCAATTCTCAGCCCGTTTGTGCTGATTCACAGAGATGGACATCAGGGTGGACGTTGGCACTCTAAATAAAGCTGGAACAACTCTGTTTCTTCACTGATGCCTTCAGTAGGGTCATTTGAAATACCCATTAGTCTTCCTGTGCTGTGTTTAAAAATAAAACGGAACATCACTTCTCGGCCTTTTGGCTAAGATCAAGTGTAAAAATACAATGGACGTGGGGAACTTGAACATATAACAAATATATTAAAGACAATGGAAGTTATTCTCCTACAACAAACTGGGACCTTCGGCCCTGAGCTGACACAGGAGCCCATACAATAGGGACTGAATCATTTTCTCATTTTCCATCTTGTCACCCTCAAGAAGTCATTTAAAGTCTTATGTTGGTAGGGCACCTGCGTGACTCAGTAAGTTAAGCATCTGACTATTCGGCTCGGGTCATGATCTAGCGGGTCATGGGTTCGAGCCCCACGTCGGGCTCTGCGCTGTCAGCACGGAGCCTGTTTGGGATTCTCTCTCTCCCTCTCTCCCTCCCCTGCTCTCTTTCTGTCTCAAAATGAATAAAGAAAAATTACCAAAAAATTCTCATGTTTGTCAGATGGCTCTTTCACCACGAACACTCCAGGAGTAAGAAACGAGAAAAGAAAGCAATTTGGCAAACTTAATCAAAATTACCGGGTAATGTACCCTTTGTCCCGATAATTTCTCTTTAGAATCTGATCCTATAACTATAATTGTCTGCGTGAGGATTACACTAAGAAAAATAGACATCCCAGAGCTGTTTTTAAAAAACAACTTAAATATGCAACCAAAGATTCTATATTTCTAGTTAGTTGAAAGCATTCATACATCCATAAATATCTATCCTTACAAAGGGGTTTTATGAAATTCATGAAAAAGTGAACAAGTGCTAAATGTGCTGATAGAGTTTGACATCCATGGTAGATTTTGATCAATAAAAGAAAAGCAGTTTCAGAGCAATAGCATTCACATGGGAGTAAAATACATTTAATTTGATGTTACACACACAAAGTATCTCTGCAAGAATAAAAAGGAAACTGTAAGAGTGGTTACCTGTTCTGAGAGAAAGCAGGTAAATGGAGCCATAGTATGAAGAGTTTCATTTTATATCTTTCTGTGCTCTCTGATTTGCTACACATGGGAATGTATCTTTGTTCAGGAATAAAGAACCTAAGTTTGAAAACAATTTGCAGTTTTATTCCTAGACATCATTTGTTAGCGTCCTGGTGCCCTCACGACGCAATCTGTCTCTTTATTACCAAAGGGCACAAAGTAATCTGGCTTTCCATTAATTAATTTATTTAAAAAAATTTTTTTAATGTTCATTTCTGAAGGAGAGAGGGACAGAGCGTGAGGGGGGGAGAGGCAGAGAGAGGGAGACACACACACACACACACACACACACAGAATCTGAAGCAGGCTCCAGGCTCCGAGCTGTCAGCACAGAGCCCGACGCGGGGCTCGAACCCACGAGCCGTGAGATCATGACCTGAGCCAAAGTAGGACGCTCGACTGACCGAGCCCCCCAGGCACCCCTGGCATTCCACGAACTCAAATGAAGAACTTAGTTCTCGATTTCTCAAACTGGAATTAAATATACGTATTTGGCTACAACGCATAGGTCTGGCAATAAGATTTCCGATGAAGCCACTTTGAAAAATATCTGGTATTTTTTCTTTCTCATATATGTGTAGAGTGCCAAATCCTCGAAATGATATAAACTGGCTCTCACTCCATGTTAAAGACTTCTGTTTACCATATTTCAATATTGTTTACGTATGCCTGTAACGGTTATTTTATTCCCGTACCAAATAATGGCGATTGCCTATGCCTACTTCTTTGGGGCTTCATTACACCACGTCCACACAGCTTCAATAACTTACTTCTGTTATTACGTTACACTGCAATTTTTTTTTTTTTTTTTGAGCTTACGTTCCTGACAGTATTGTGAGTGCTGGAAGGCTTCTGCGCGGAGCACTTGCTAAACTTCAATTCTTCCCATATCTGCGTAGAATAGAGGAAGCTTAGAGCCTTGACCAGCTCTCCAAGGACAAGCGTGTGGGCCACGACGGATGACACGGGGGTGGCAGTGAGAGACGAGCCGGGGTCCCCGCTCAGAGAGGCGTCTGTGATGCACGGTCTCCTCTGGCGCATTCGGCCTGAGCCCCAGAACCTCTTACGTCCGTTCCCTCCATGTCTTTCCTTGGATCCCGTCCATTGTGAGTTGGCCACCACTCCCCGCTCCCTCGGCGATCCCCCTAGCACTTCCAGTGGCTGGTTTTGTGGACGTAAGCCCCAGGCTAGCCTCTGAGACTGGCCGGACAGGAGCGCTTTGCTCAACTAGCCAGAGCCAGACAACCCTCGGCCTTCCAGAAGTATGCACTGAACACCAGAGAATGAGTGGGTGAGCCAAAATGGTACGTCCCACAGGACGGGTAAGTGTGTAAGATAAAGTTCTCTTCCACTTGCTCTCTGGGACAAGCATTAAGAGAACGCAGAGGATAAGAATCACTTGTATGAGGTTGAGGGACCTCAACCTTTTCGTTGGTTGAAGGACGAAAACCAAGGGGAAACTGGAAAGGAAGGTTGCAGTTGGCAGGCGCCGCCACCTCTGGGTGGAAAAACCCACGGTTTCACGACGCCACGGTCACAGCGCACCCGGATGCTATGTCACTCACGGTGCTACCGTGCAGTGGAGTACCTTAATTTTTAAAAAAAAAAATTTTATTTTTAACGTTTATTTATTTTTGAGACAGAGAGAGACAGAGCATGAACGGGGGAGGGGCAGAGAGAGAGGGAGACACAGAATCGGAAACAGGCTCCAGGCTCTGAGCCATCAGCCCAGAGCCTGACGCAGGGCTCGAACTCACAGACCGCGAGATCGTGACCTGAGCCGAAGTTGGACGCTTAACCGACTGAGCCACCCAGGCACCCCTGGAGTACCTTAATTTGAGGGGAAAGACTTTTCTTCGGATCGGTTTTCCACAGACGACTGGATCCTCTGAAGCCTAGTGTTTCATCAGAGAGTCCTAAGGTCAGATTTCCTTTCCCATTAATGCATTTTCTTCTTCTCTTCGCTGTAAAGAACCAAAGGCTCTCGTCACAGACAGGCCAATGAAGTTTTAGGTGGTAAATTACCAGGGGATGTGGAGGAGATATTGGCGAGTTTGTTTCCTGATGATAGAATAGTTGCCCATAAGACAAATTGGAAGGAGCGGACAGAGAGGAGGCTACGGGCAAGGCTAGACAATAGAGGGGACTTTTGAAGATCTGAGATAAGCCTGCAGATATTTTTACATTATTATTTCCAATCATCGATGTGTTTTTAAATTGCTATAATCAAATGTCTTTAAAAAAAGAAGAAGGAGGAGAAGAAGGAGGAGAAGGAGGAAGAAGAAGAAGAATTATTACTTCAGGGGGCTTGGGTGGCTCAGTAGGTTAAGCATCAGACTCTTGATTTAGGCTGAGGGCGTGATCTCACGGTTGGCGAGTTCAAGCCCTGAATCAGGCTGTGCACTGACAGCAGAGAGCCTGTTTGGGGTTCTCTCCCTCTCTCTCCCCTTCCCATGTTCTCTCTCTCAAAAAAAAAAAAAAAGTTAAACATAAAAAGATTTTGGAAAATTCTTGAAGATAATAGTTTTTAAACAGAAGGCAAGGTAATTGTAAAAACGAGTTGAAATTTGAGGAGGAAACGTTTTCCTAAATGGATACACCTCAAACGTCTATCTAGAACCTATATTCTAGCGTTCTCTAAACATAAAATACTGAAATAATACTAGATTTCCATTGTATTGAGAATCTGGCTTACTCAAGTATGAGCGGTAACACTGTAAAATGAAACAAATTTGGAAACTGGTCCATTTGGAAATTGGTCAATTGCCAAAAAAGATTCATAAGGTTCAAGCCTTGGACCAATCAATTCTCCTAATTATGAATGGGCTAAAAACAAAAGCTCTTCAAGGAATATGGCTAAATATCAAGAGAATATATTAGACAGGGTGAAAATGAAGAATAATATCCGCTCTAAAGAATTAAGGTCACAAATGCAGGAATATTCCCTGAAAGAAGAAAGGGGTAAGTGGCAGAATTTATACAGTAAGGGTAAAGACAACCTTCTCCAGGGGAAGCTCAAGAACAGCGGGCAGATTGCTTTCTTTTCAAGCTTATTTATTTAAGTAATCTCTACACCAACGTGGGGCTTGAACCCACGATCCCAAGGCCTGCAGCCCCCTGCTCTGCCACTGAGCCAACCAGGCGCTCCTCCGACTGGTACTGGAAGGGAGCTGGCCCCAAGCTGGAAACGCCAGAAGGAGACTCAAAAAAAATCGTAAATCAAAAGCACGCAACCGACGAAGGTGGGACTTGAACCCACGCGTGCAGAGCACAATGGATTAGCAGTCCATCGCCTTAACCACTCGGCCACTTCGTCCCCACGCGCTGCCGTCTGGGGTGCTTTACCGCAGAGTTGACCCTCGGGAGCTCCCGGCTGTCCTGGACGCCGGGGATCCAGGAGGCGGCTCGGGAACGCCCGGGAGACCAGCTCCGGCTGCCACGCGAATGGACCACGACCGGACTGGAAAAGTCGCGACGCGAAAAGCAGGCTCAGCTCCCCCAGGAGTCGCGACGGGGGCGGAGCCGGGACGCAAGCACCTCGGCCTGGGCCTGGGCTTCCCCCGCGCGGCTGCCTGGCACCTGTCTGCGGTCCCCCCCGCCTGCGGTCCGAGGGCGCCACCCGCCCGAGCCAGCCGCGGGCGGGGGCTCCCAGAGCCGGTCCCCCTGGTGTGGACCTCGGGGAGCCTGGCGAGTCCGGACTCCGAATTCGCGGCTAAGAAGACAGTCCGGCAGCTTAAAGGCCGCGCTGCAACTCTACCCCGTGTCGTCACCGCCTCGCCCTGCAGGGTGAAACTGCGCAGGGCAGAGCCCTTCACTCGCGGGGCTCTCTCCCCGCTCATCCCAGCAGAGGAGCCGCGACTTCCGATTCCCCCCAAAGCCCCGTGTGCTTCTTGGGTGATCTTAGGGGGGACAGGTGGCCGGACTTGCGCCTGATTTCCAAAGGATGCGGTGCAAAAAATGTTGCGACTCATCCCTAGCGAGTTCAAGCAAAGGGTAGGGGTGGGGGAGATTTTTCAGCTTCTTGTTTCCTAAGCGCAGGTGAACGAACAAAATAGGAATTAATTCTGACTAATCAGAATGAATCATAAATGCCTGGAAAAGGAAGACAACATTGAAGGTTAATATTTATTTTTCTTTCCAAGTTTTTACTTAAATTCCAGTTGGTTAACAGTGTGAAATAGTTTCAGGTGTAGAATTTAGTGATTCAACACGCACATACAGTACCCAATGTTCATCACAAGTGCCCTCCTAAATCCGTATCACCTATTTAACCCATCCTCCCCCCCACCACCTCCTTTCTGGTAACTATTGGTTTGTTCCCTTTAGTGAAGAGTCTGTTTTTCATGTTTTCCTCTCTTCCCTGCACCCCATGGACATTGGTTTTATTTCTTAAATTCCACATATGAGTGATATCATATGGTATTTATTTTTCTCCGACTGACTTATTTTACTTAGCATAATACTCTCTCTAGCTCCATCCATGCCATTGCAATGGCAAGATTTTATTCTTCTTTATGACTGAATACTATTTCAGTGTGTGTGTGTGTGTGTGTGTGTGTATGTATATATATATATATATATATATATACACCACTTCTTTATCCATTCATCAGTCAATGGACACTTGGGCCATTTCCATAATATGGCTGTTGTAGACAATGCCATAAACATTGGGGTGCATGTGTACCCTTGAATTTTTGTATCCTTTGGGTAAACACCCTAGTAGTGCCGTTGCTGGATTGCTCAAGACTAACCTTCAGAAAATAGAATTACCTTGCAGCCTCTCTGGAAAACAGTAGGGAGGTTCCTCAAAAAAACTAAAAATAGAACTACTCCATGACCTAGCATTACACTATTAGGTATTTATCCAAGGGATACAGGTGTGCTGTTTCGAAGGGATACATGCACCCCCATGTTTATAGCAGTGCTATTTACAATAGCCAAAGTATGGAAAGAGCCCAAATGTCCATTGATGGATGAATGGATAAAGAAAATGTGGTGTGTGTGTGTGTGTGTGTGTGTGTGTGTATGGAGTATTACTTGGCAATCAAAATGAATGAAATCTTGCCCTTTGCAACTACATGGATGGAACTGGAACTGGAGGGTATTATGCTAAGCGAAATTAGTCAGAGAAAGACAAATATCATATGACTTCACTCATATGAGGACTTTAAGAGACAGAACAGGGAAGGGAAATAAAAATAATATAAAAACAGGGAGGGGGACAAAACAGAAGAGGCTCAGAAGTATGGGAAACGAACTGAGGATTACTGGAGGGGTTGTGGGAGGGGGGATGGGCTAAATGGGGAAGGGGCACTAAGGAATCTACTCCTGAAATCCTGTTGCACTATAGGCTAACTAATTTGGATGTAAATTTAAAAAAATAAAATTAAGAAAAAAATAGAACTACCCTATGAAGGTTAGTCTTGAGCAACTTTTCTAGAGGTGGCCAAGAGAGAGGGTGTCCCAGACTGAGGAAGGGCCTGAGCAAAGGCAGGGAGATTTGCAGTACTTAGGGGAATGGCGAGGAACCCCAGGGAGTTCATGCTCTTGGGTCACACCTCCTCCAGTCCAGTATTTGCCTTGGGGACTATTCATTCATATTGAATTGTTTTTTATTTAGAGATTATTTCAAACAGAGGAAAGTTATGAGGATATGGTTGGAGGAATAGATCTAATTTTATCTTTTTTCCAAATAATTATAGTATTGATTCAAAGGCCTTTATTAAAATCTTTTTCTCTGCGATTTGAAATACCAGTTTTATTTTATACTGAATTTGTGTATGTAATTGTATCTATTTGTGAAATTTCTATTCAGCCCACTGTCTGCCTATCCAGGCCCCAGTACCACACTGTTGAATAGAGATGTTTCATTGTATACCTTAATGAAGAGAGCCAGTTTCCTTTAAAGGTTTTCTTTTGGGTATTTTCCTAGATATTTCTGTGTCTTTATTTTTCCTCATTAACTTTATGATAAACTTTTCTAGCTGCATTAGTAAGTTCATTGGACCTTTTAACTGGGGCCACAATAAAGTGACAGATAGCCTTCCTCGAACTTTCTGTGCTGCCGTCATGTTGCCCCCGAATGTCCTGGCAAATGCTCACAAGACAATCTTGAAAGGAGAGGCAGATACCAGGTCCTTATTAGGCCCTGCCCCAAAGTCAGTGTTCAGTTTCTAACTGTGATGGGTAGTTTCACTGGCGAACTTGAGATCACTGATGCTTCACAGAGCTGCGTGGAGAGCCTGCGAGGGTCCTGGAGCCCTGCGCCCTGGGGTCTCCTCTCCACCCCCCACCCCCAGATTCCGCAAGGGCGGGAGAGACGCAGGCCCAGCACAGTCAGTGAGGAGTGGAAGGGGGATTGGGGGCAGGGGATGCCAGCTTCAGTTGCCACCCCAGAGGGAGGCCAGAGGGTCGCAGCCCCGGGAGCTGTCACCGCGCATCCCCAGCCTCCTCGTCACGTGTGTTCAGGTGCCTTCTCCTCAAGGCTGAAGAAGGGTGGGTGTTGTGGCCACGGGCAGGGCTCCTCTCCACCCTCGCACCAGCCTCCCTGGTCTTCACTCTTAGGATGCGAAGATCTTATCCAGGCTTTTCCACCTGTCCCGCTGGAACTTAAATTCTCCCCACACTACAAACCTCAGCCTGCGACTTAGCCTGTGTCAGGTTCCAGGCAAAATAATTTCCTGGACGAGGAGCCCCTAGTCCCCTTCTAGAGACTTGCAAGTCCAGGGATAAAGGTGTTAGACCCTCAGTGACTGCAAACAGGGCAACAACTCGCTGAGCCATGTGACCTCTTGAGCCCTTGTTGAGATAAGGTCAAAGTCAGGTCCTCGCGGATCGCAGCTCTGTATACACCCCTGTGAACTCCCAGTGGTACCCCCAACTTAACCCAGCTTTGGGAAACCACCCAGGGGCCCCTGCATGATATACTTAACACACAATCTTCTCTCAGCCTCAGGTGTACAACATAGTGATTCAACACACAACATTAACTGATTACGTTCACCATGGTATCAGGGCACGGTTCTTGGAACCCCGAAACAATTACAGTGGTGACACCATTGATCACAGATCACCACAATAAATATAATAATAATGAAAACGTTTAAAATATTGTGGGAATTATGAGGATGAGACACAGAAACACAAAGTGGGCAAACGCTGTTGGAAAAATGGCACCGACAGACTTGCTCCACAGCGGGTTGACACAAACCTGCAATTGTAAGAAATGTAACAAAGAGAAGGTCAATCAACGAGATGGGCCTGCAAATAGGACAGCTCCACCATATTGTGATCTAACCACTGCTGAATGTCCACCGCAAGTACTTTTTAGTCACCCCCATTTTTTATATCATAAATATACAATATTTTGTTTGACTAGTAAGAATTGGGATTCTCTCTCTCCTTCTCTCTCTTCCCCTCCCTCACACGCACACACACTCTCTGTCAAAATGAATAAAATTTTTAAAAATAATAAAAAATAAAAATTAGTGTTATTTGTCTGCGTCTATAATGCATACAAATAAGGTTCACATCAATCAAAATTTCCTTACATACGGTATATCCTAACATTTTTCTTTTATTATCTTTTTTTATGCTGGCACAAGAAAAAAAATTCCTTTAACATAAATTTAGCACAAAATGAAGGATGAAAAGACCACATGTCCCTCTCAATTCACACAGAAAAGACATTTGACAAAATTCAATACTCTAGAATGATAAAAAAAAAAAAAAACACCACCTTAACAAACTAGAAATAGGAGGAAACTACTTTAGCATAATAAAGGTCATATATGAAAAACTCACAACAAACAACATACTCGATGGTGAAAGACTGAAAGCTTAACCTATGAGATTAGGAACCAGATAAACATGTCTGCTTTCATCACTTCTATTCAACACAGTACTGGAAGTACTAGTTAGGCAACAAAAAGAAATAAAAAGCATCTAAATTGCAAAGGAAGAAATAAAAGTATCCCTGTGAACAGACTATAAAGTTTTGTTTGTGAAAAACTCTAAAGACCCCACAAATAATCCTGTTAGAACTAATGGGTATAGCAAAGTTGCAAGACACAAAATCAACACACCAAAATCAGTTATTTCCATATACCAACAATGAACAATACAAAAAAAAAAAAAAAGAATTTAAAAACACAATTCCATTTCAAAGACGATCAAAAAGAACAAAAATACTTAAGAATAATCTTAACCAAAGAGGCAAAAAGTTCATACACTGAACATACAAACAATGCTGAAAGAAATTAAGGAGACATAAATAAGTGGAAAGACATCCCATGTTCATGGATGGGAAAACTTAATATTGTTAAGATATCAATACTACCCCGAAACCAACAGATTTAATGTAAACCATATCAAACTTCCAATGATGTTTTTCACAGAAACAGCAAAGTACAACCTAAATTTCACATGGAATTTCTAAGTACTCCAAATAGCGAAAAGGCATTTTGGAAAAAGGAAAAAGACAAAGTTAGAGATGTCAGACTTCCTGATTTCAAAACTGATTACAAAGCTATGGCAATCAAACAGTATGGTACTGGAATAAAGACAGACATATAAACCAATGGAATAGAATAGAATAGAGAATGCAGAAATGTACTTTTGTTGCATCCACACGACTCCTGAAACAGAATGCTACGGGCACCAGTGACAGTTGCAACAAAGTTTATTACAATGAGAGGCAAGGCTGACCGATCGGGACCGACACTCTTGATAAGAGTGTGGCCTCGAACAGCCGGGGTACAAAGTTTTTAAAGCCGATCACATCGTTTTATCATTATCTGGGAACAGAACAGAGAAACAGTTCCCAGATGAGTTAGAAACAGTTGCCAGATGAGTCAGAAACAGTTATCGAATGAGGTGATTATTTTAGACTTTCTGCCGCTAAGTTGCAACCAGTGGATCTCTTTGACCTTGTCTCTGACGCTCTTTTTTGAGGTTTTGTTTCCTTCATTGGTAAAGCCTGATTCACAAGAGTATGAAGTATGATTTACAAGAGTAAAAGCAAGGCTGTTATCTTTTGACCTTCAGTGTTAGAACAAAGTTGTTATCTTTCAAGCTAAGCGTTAGCCCTACAGTACAATTTAACCCTTACATTTCCCCCTTTTCTTGTCAGTGAATCAATCTCTTGATTCATCATTAGGAACTAAGGGGACATAGTTGGACCTAATCATGATTTTTATTTTATCAATTTACCTTTTGACAACTGTACTGATCAATTGATAATGCATGGGCCAATAGTTAACCCGAGAAATAACAATAGCAGTGGCCCAGCTAAGGTGGTGAGTAGTGATGTGAGCCAGGGGGACCAAGAGAATAAACTTTGAGCCAGTTTTTGGTCTTGATCCCTGTGTCTACATTTATAAAGTCCCCCATGAGTCCCCCACACTTATCATTATATAAACCCAGAAAATGTAAGCACCAGCCATGGCACCTTCAGTTATCCAGCCTTCCTGGTTCTTACCTAGAGCTGGAAGCCCAGCCCACTTAAGATTTCCCAGCACCGGTACATTAGACCCAGCCTCCATACTGCCACTTTTCTTGTCCACCATCTTTCTTTTTCTACTTTCAACACACCTGTCTCCTACTTCCTGGTTCCTTCTCTAAATTACACACTTCTCTTGCCAGGCTTAGCGTCTCCTTCTCTCCCGAGACAAAGTGCCCTCAGTGGCTTGGCGTAGAGGCATGGACAGCCATGGGGAGTAGGTGACGGTGCCTAGCAGAGGAGTTAGGACGCCCACCGTCAGCCAGACACAGGTGTGCAGCTGTGAACACGCAGCCATATTGGGCTGGCCTGGGCACAACGTGGGCATTCCCTCCAGAGACCTATGCAACCCAGCCTGTATGTGAACTTGGATTTCTTCCTTCCCTCATCACCAGCGGCTGCATGTTGATGTCACAGGAGGGTGGGAATCACAAGCTTTATCTACTTTAAACAGTCACACATCTCATCAACAGTCTTAGAAGCATTACAACCTTCACAGAGATTTTCTTTCCTTGCTTCTTGGTGACAAAGGAGTGGAGGAAGGAGATGGGGCACAGACAGACAGTGCCTCTGCTGCCCTGGGAACTGAGGGCAACCCATAACCCCAAACCGAACATGGTTTAACTCTGCAGGATTGTCCATTTGAGCCGCCTGTGTCCTAGAGTCATGAAAAGCTCAGCAGATGGGCAGGGATGTTCCATTCACAGCATTCGTCCAATTCAACAAAGAAAGCCATTGTCTTCCTCCAAGGATTTTGTGGGTTCAGGTCTGAAATGGTCCCGGATTTACAGGCTCCTGGAGCAGGAGAGCGTCTCTCTTTTCTCCAGCACTCCCGTCACCCGAGTGCCACGGGGAAGAATATCTTACCTTCAGGATCCTGAAACCACTTTTGTCCCGGCATCTTACTTCCCCCTTTTCTTGAAATTCACTCCAAATCTTTAGGAGTGTAACTGGGCTCCGGTGGAAGCAAGGGCTCTGTCAAGATCGGTAGCTCCAAGGCACTTTTGACTTGTTTCTTCCAAGTTTTAGGGCTTTTGTTAGTGCGTTGAGCTCTGTGTGCTGGGCTGAAGTTTCTGGGGGAAGGGTCTGTGGCCATAAAACCTCATGGTCTGTCATCACTGCAGCGCTGGCATCCTTTTGCCCTTGAAACACAACATTACTGCCGTCTGAAAACATGCTGATATCAGGGTCCTGTAAGGGAATGTCTGTAAGATCAGAGCAGAGGGACGAGATCATTGCCAAGGTTTCTGGGCAAGAGTGCAGAGGGGCCAGCCGCTTAGTCCCATCAAGATTCTTATTCTGAGCTCCAGATGGGCTGCCTTTGAGAACTAAAAGTACAATTTAACCCTCACACTTCCACATACTTGGTCAAAAGATTTCCAACAAGAGTGCCAAGATCATTCAATGGGGAAAGGACAGTTTTTTCAGCAAATGGTGTTGGGAACACTGGATATCCGCATGCAAAAGAAGGAAATGAGACTCTTATCTCACACCACAAACAAAAATTAACTCAAAATGGACCTAAGACCTAACTTTAAGGGCTAAAACTATAAAGCTTACCAAAAAAAAAAAAAATAAGACAAAACTCCATGACACTGGTTTTTGCAATGATTTCTTGGATGTGACTCCAAAAACATAGACAACAAAGATGGACATTGGGGTGCCTGGGTGGCTCAGTCAGTTGGGTGTCCGACTTCGGCTCAGGTCATGATCTCGCGGTCTGTGCTGACAGCTCAGAGTCTGGAGCCTGTTTCGGATTCTGTTTCTCCTTCTCTCTCTGACCCTCCCCCGTTCGTGCTCTGTCTCTCTCTGTCTCAAAAATAAATAAATGTTAAAAAAAAAAAAAGAAAAGATGGACATTTCTCCAAAGAAAACACACAAATGGCCAATAAGCACGAAAAGAGGCTCAACATCACTCAGCAACAGGGAAAGGTAAATAAAAAGCATCCTAGCATAGCATTTCACACCCATGAGGATGAGCATTACTAGAGAAAGAAAAATTAAAGCAAAATAATAAGTGTTACACTCAGACCCGGGTCTGGGCCATGACTGCAGGACCTGACCTTCTGGGCCACAGACGCCATTTGGAAGCAAACTTGAAAAAGAAATGAACCCACTCAGAAGGGAGCACCTCAGTGAGCTGTATGGACTGACCCAGAGCCCACGACCAGCCCCCAGATCA
Source organism: Panthera uncia (assembly GCF_023721935.1). NCBI lineage: Eukaryota > Metazoa > Chordata > Mammalia > Carnivora > Felidae > Panthera > Panthera uncia. The sequence goes on along the minus strand of NW_026059634.1, from coordinate 17,854 downwards.
GGAAGCCAGCACCCCAGGAGTCCCCCTCCTGCTCCCTTCTGGACCCCGTCTATCACGAGGTGGGGGGGGGGTAGTGGGGATTCTGACGCTGCCCCTCAGTGATCTTCAGTTATCAGTGTGGCTGCAGTTTAAACTATTCACGAAGTGAGCACTTGTGATTCTCAGGTGTCTGTTCCTGAGCTGTGGCGACCAGTGGGGTATGGGTGGGGTTGGCAGGAGGCCCTAATGAAGTCCGGGGACCCTGGGCCCCCCCAGGGCCCCAGCTGCACCAGCGCTCAGCCTGCAGTGCGTTTACTCTAATTGCGTGAGGACGGTTCCCGGCTCCGCAAATTACAGAGCATCAGGGAGAGGGGAGAAGTGGGCCCCGGGGACCCACCTGGTGCACAAGGAGCCCTTGACACTGACATCGTGACCTCAGCGCCTGAGCCAGGGGCACGGGGACCCGGGGAGGTATAACAGGGCCTGGCTGGCGCTGCGGCCAGAACACCCTCTTCCCGAGCAGGGCCCCGTGCAACTGACGAGGTGGGTACCTCTGGCGGCCACGGGTGGGCGCCGGCCTTGGCTTTGGACACAGGCCGTTGGGGGGCAGGGCGGGGCCGGGCAGGCGGGAGAGGAGAGGAGAGTCGGAGCCGCTCTGCTGGGTCGGTTGTGCGGCAGGAGCGGCCGGGACCCAGGGGGAGGACAGCTGGCCGCCTCCCAGCCCATCGGGAGACGCGGCTTCTCTGTGCTGCACAGGAGGTGAGCCCGGGGGTCCACGCTGTGCCTGAAGCTGCCCCTTCCTCACAGGGGGAGGAGGAGGGGTCGTCAGATGGACGCCCAGGGCGGCTCACCCGGATGTGCGCGCACGCACTGACTCTCTGGAGTTTTCTCTCAGCTCGTGTGCACGTCCCCTCCCGGCAGAGGGGCTCTGTGCCCGTTAGCTGTGGCATCCTTCTGCCTTTTTGGCACTGGGCACGCTTGCCTGCTCTATTAAGATTTTATTTATTCTGATGTTTTCCTTTTCCAGCCCCCCCCCCAATGATACAGTACATTATTATAAAGAATTTTTTTTCTGAAGTGTGGGGACACATAGGAATACTAATAGTCATTTTTAGAAAATGATTCTTTAATACTTTCTGGGCACTGACATAGCACCAAATCCTGAGCTCGTTTACTCCTGAACTACAGAGTACAAAGGATCATCCCTAATTTTTATGGGTGAGAGTTCTTGGGCTTGGAGAGGCCAAATTACATGCCCCAAGTCACCCAGACAGGAGCTGGGAAGGCTGTAGTCAACTCAGATCGCAAAGCTTGTTCTTGTGACCAGCGGTTGCCCTACTCGGATGGAACTGTACTTCTCCGGCATCTGGAACGTGCATAAGTGTCCCTACCATTTTCTACAAAACACAGGCACACAAACACAAAACAAACAGAGCCAACCTTGACTTAACTAAAGTCACACAGACTGCATTTTGTTCATTCGCAAATGATACAAGTAAGAAGCGGGTGAAAGCTGATTCACAGCTGTTTGTGCAGAAGCGGTGAGGAGGACATTCACGTCTTTGCCTAATCAATGTGCAGCGTGGCTGGACTTTCGTCCACTCAGTGACAATGTCCACAGTGATAAGGGACCATTAAAGTCTAATGAGCTTGGAAAGATTAGAAATCTGAGTCTCCTGTAGAATGTTAAAGCCGATCTTCTTGTGTGGGGGGAGAAAAAAAGTCTTAAGACGCTCATTCTTTTCTTAAAATTTTTTTTAACATTTATTTATTTTTGAGAGACAGAGAGACAGAGTGTGAGCGAGGGAGGGGCAGAGAGCGAGGGAGACGCAGAATCTGAAGCAGGCTCCGGGCTCTGAGCTGTCAGCCCAGAGCCCGATGCGGGGCTTGACCCCATGAACCGTGAGATCGTGACCCGAGCCGAAGTGAGACCCTCAACCGACTGAGCCTCCCAGGCGCCCCTAAGTCATTCATTCTATTCATTAACAATGTGTTTTTGAATTACTAAACAAATGTTCTTGTCATCCAAAGCTCTATTATGTAATGTACCTTTCATTTATGAAGCTGCAAGCCGTGTTGACTTAACTGAGGCAGGGGAACAAATAAATTAATCTTTAAGGAAAAAAGAAGCTTGTGAGAGCTTATTAAAATATATATATATATATGTAACCTCTGTCTCCAGTACCCTCCAGATCATATATGTGTGCAGCTTTTCCAGCCTACTTGGGATGCCCTTCAGCAAAGCCAAGACAAATTCTTTCTTTCAAAATCTGTTATCGGTGTTTCAGAGAGTAGAGAGGTGTATCGAGGCGGGGGGGGGGGGGGGGGAATCCAGGCAGAAGTAGGTAGACACAGACATGGGGGAAGGAGAAATGTATCATAATGTACAGGTCTCCCAAAGGATGACCGAGGTCATTCACTAAATCAAGGGGGGCTCTGACATTCAACTCACTTACCCATCTGAGGACACACTGAAGTCCCTTCTGAACGTGCTATCCGACGTGGATGGACTTCTCCATCTCAACTATGTCTCCAAAGTGGCTCAGGAACCCGTCTGTGCGATTACCAGGCAGTTTTACAAGCATAACCATACGCCTCATTTCATCCTATTTTCATAAACGACTTTTTGAGCGGTTGATAGCGGATACCAAGCTGGGTCCCGTAGGTACTCAGTGCGCAGACAGCACCTCTCAAGTGCTCTGCTCCCCAGTGAAGGAAAGAAACGGGTAAACAGGCCAGGGCAGCGGGGCCCAGCGAGTTCAGGCAAAGGCACCAGACGATAAAATTCCAAGCTGCTGTGGGACGGACGGGCGGCAGTGAGCTGGGTGAAGAGGGTGGCCGAGGGCAGGAGGGCCTCGGCATCAGAGTTTACGCACACTTGTGGGGGAGGGGCGAAGGCAGTTCAGAAGTGAATTTGGTGAGAAGGACAGGAGGCCAGATTGTGGAGGGCAGGCACGTTTAGAAGGAGGTTGACAGGTGAAGCCACGTACGGTTTGCAAGAAGTGAAGCAGAAGGAGGATTGATGTTTCAAGATCTCATCTCGACTACGATGTAGAAAGAGAATAAACAGAGAGAGTGATGAGCGGGTTCTGTAAATCACAACGTGAGACAGTGGTGGAACCTAGGCCCGCAGGGTGGGGGCATTTCTGATTGAGAAAATCACCACGTTTGACAAAGGGGAAGAGGCTGAGTCCGCCTTTGGCTGGATCCCATGGGGCCAAATCTCTTCCTCTGATGAATTGCTGGGAGAATTTTCCTGATTTTTGATTTTGATTTGCTTTTTGATTTTGCCCGCAGGAGAAGTGGAGAGTGGGACCAGCACAGGCGGGGAGGGGGGCACGGGGGTATCCCGCCCATCTGGAAAATCCGGAACACCAAGGTCACCAGAGTTAGCCCCCCTTGAGGAAAGGCTTTCCTACCGCCCTTGGAGGAAATGAACAAGCCACTAGACTCCCCTGTGTAAACACTCTCATTTAGCCAAGTACAATTCTTTGGAGACACTGCCACTATTAGCCCAGTATTCACAGTATCAGAGCGGTAAGTGTGCTGGGGAAGAGCACCTGGGGGTGGCGAGGCGGGGCGGGGGGTGGGGAGGGAGCACCAGCACAGTCCTTCACAGTGAGGTCATTTATTGGGAAGGAGTAGTGAAGGAGGAGGCATCCAAATGATACTCAGCGTTACGGCTTGGAAATTGACTGAGTGCTGTGGCCCTTCGCTGAGCTGTTGCCCGGGAAGCATATCGCCACGGCCATTTGATACACGAGGGGTACGTGTACAGGGATAGAAGGACCTCTGGGAATGGCAGGTGGACGCTCTAGCGTGGATTACACGAGAGCTGTTTAGGCTGGATGTTTAAATTATAGGTATCACCATCTTGATATCAACGGACACAGGAGAAAAAAGAAGAGAGAGCGGAGAATGAGACCGGAGACATGCGAGTGACAGAAACATATACATCTACGGATGTAGATCTATCTACACACTTCGGAACTGAAAGGGTTCTTTTCGCTGGAGTAGACCCAGAAAAGCCCCGGACCTAAACTATGTCATCTTTACTTCTTCATGTCTCTCCAAAGTCCTTCCTAGTTTTGTGCGTGAAGTCAGAAGATGATTTGGAGTAAGGTCATCCGGGGAATAACCTTGCTTTCTCTTACTGGACCCGGAATTGCGGGGAACCTCTTTCTATTTGTGGGACATGCGTACGCTTTTCTCACGAGACCCGAGAAAAAACCCATACACCTTATCCTCGCCCAACTGGCTTTTGCAAATACGATCATTATTTGTACCAAAGGGAGCAAAGATATCACCGTATCTTTTCATCTCAGAAATGGCCTGGGCACTGCTACTTGCAAAACCGTGTTTTATCTGGGGAGAGTGGCCCGTGGCCTCTCAATGTGCACCACCTGCCTCCTCAGCGTGGTCCAGGCCCTCACCATCAGCCCCAGGACCTCCTCGTGGAGAAAGCTCAAGCCCCACACCGCGTGGCAAGTGCTCCCCTCTCTCCTCCTCTTCTGGATCGTGAATTCCCTGATAAGCTCCAACTTGCTCTCCTACATCACAGCCGCCCAGAGCACCAACGGGTCCGGGATCACACCGTCTGGCTCCCACCCCTATTGCCATATGCTGCCCTCCGGGCTGACCGTCAGGTGGCTCTTCCTGACTCTCATGGCGCTGCGGGACATCATCTCCCAGAGCCTCATGGGCTGGAGCAGCGGGTACATGGCTTTCCGTCTGTGCCAGCATCGCCAGAGTGTGCTCCACCTGCGGAGCTCCAGATCCCAGAGAAATTCCAGCCCAGAGACGAGAGCTACGCGGAGTGCCCTCCTCCTCATGGCCTGTTTCCTTCTCTTTTATTGGGCGGACTTCATTTTCTCCTTCTGCATCGGCTCCTTCCTGACCAATGACCACACGGTGTTAAATATGAAACTATTTCTAACGCTCGGTTACGCCAGTCTCAGCCCCTTTGTGCTGATCAGCAGGGCCTCCCACCAGCCTCCCCGCCGGAGTGCCCGCCGAGATGTGGGGAAAGTACACCCTGCACCACCTCCTCCAGGAGCGGAGCGTTAGATTCGTGTTAGGGATCGCTTCTGCCTTCGTGCATCAGAGCATCAAATCACTCGAGGCTTCTACGAGCAGATTTCCTTTTTGCTTTCAAGAGAGGCCCCGTACTGGGCAATCGGAGGCTTGTTCGGGTGTTGCAGGAAGTGGGAAAGAGATTCTTTCCAGCCTTCGATTCCACCAGCCCTGTCACGTGGCTCTGACGTTCTTGCCTGAGCAATTATTGCCGTTCCTTCAATATGTAGTCAGCACGCAAAGCACGGTGCGCGCACACACACGCACACACGCACACACGCACACACACCCCCACACCCCCTCAGGGGCTGTGTCCCCCAAAGCCCTGGCCCCCAGTGCTGCACTACGGGCACGGCGTGTGTGTGTGTGTGTGTGTGTGTGTGTGTGTGAAAGTGAATAAAGGAAACCCCAGTTTAGAATGCAGCACGCCCCTCCTCCCCACCAAGGAGGACCCCGCCGCGCCCAGAAACGACGCACTAACCACGCTTGCAGCCAAGGAGAGACCTCCGCGGCCTCAAACTCTCGTTCTTCTCCAGTGAACTTCTGTGCACATCAATCCTCCCCGGTTTGCTCCTAAAACCTGATGAAACCAGCCTGCCCCTTGTCTCTCCGGACGTGCCGCTGGTGTTTCCACAGGTTGCTGGTCCCGCGTTGTGATTCCTGGCTTTCCCCACATCAGCCCATTTTGCTAATAAAATAACCAGCCGTTTTGATTTTTGAGGTCGCCATCCCTTGGTGTCGGAGAAGTGGGATCCAGCGAAGCCCCCTCACAGCTCCAGGGCTGGCGAGCAAACAGGTGCCAACACCCACCGAGCCCACTGAGCTCACTGCTTTCTCCCAAGCCTGGAGTGTGAGGTCAGTTCTCTCCTGCCCTCCAGCTCTGCTCTCCTTGCATTTCGAGCTCTCCAGGCTTCAGGTGGAATCTACTTAAGAGCCTCGTCCTCTTGGTTTTTATAAAGGCGTCACTTTTCCCGATGAGTACTCTTTTGTTTCTGTTTTCTGGAGCTTCCTTCGGCCACCCGCCCTGTTCAAAAGGGGAGAAAACACATTGACTGCTGGTGTTTTACAACGGCTATCACAAGACAGGGTCCTCATAACTACGACATCTTAGCGAATCCAGAGGTAAGATCGGTTCCGTCTACCTGGTCCCGGGGCCCGGCTCTTGTGCCTTTCTGGGGAAATGGGTGAACTTTTGAATAATGTGGAATTACAGAAACCACTCTGAGGAATGTTCCAACTGGATAAGATCACTTAAGAAGGGCACTTACAAGCAAAGGCTTCAAAATCCATAAAACAGCTTCATTGCCGAAAAGCTGATAAAAAACGAAAGAGACATGGGGTCCCTGGGTGGCTCAGTGGGTTAAGCGGCTGACTTCGGCTCTGGTCATGATCTTACCGTTCATGGGTTCAAGCTCTGTGTCGGGCTCTGTGCTGACAGCTCAGAGCCTGGAACCTCCTTTGGATTCTGTGTCTCCCTCTCTCTCTGCCCCTCCCCTGCTTGTGCTCTCTCTCCCTGAAAAATAAATAAATGTTAAAAAAATTTATTGTTTTTTTAATATTAAATTTATTGTCAAATTGGTTTCCATACAACACCCAGTGCTCATCCTAACAGGTGCCCTCCTTCATGCCCCTCACCTACCCTCCCCTCCCTCCCACCCCCATCAACCCTCAGTGTATTCTCAGTAAAAAATTTTTTTAAAAAATGAAAAAGATACAAGAGGTACCTGATTCAAAAGATTGACATAACTCTTACTGCTCCCTTCACCCTACTTAACTTGAGTTCTCACTCTACTAATCTGCTGTCTGAACAGCACTGACAGGACCATGAACCAAAGTCGGCTAAATTAATCACCTTATAGACACCTCCACATCTGCTTTCCATGGTCCCAGTTGGGCCCCTCCCAGAACTGACAAAACTGAGGGATTTTCTGGTAAATACATTATTCGCTTCAACAATCAAGCTGAATCTCCGATAGAAAACAGCGTCTGCAGAGGGGATCCTGGAAGCCAGTTTTTGATTGGTAAATGGTAAAAAAAAAAAAAAAAAAAAAAAAAAAAAAAGTAAATGAAGGTTAAAAAAAGGTAAATGAAGGTAAAAAAATGGTTAAAAAAAAGTTCTTACCAGAAACAGCTTTTCTGAATCTCTGTCTGTAGTGCCCAGTTGAAAAAGGAAAATAAAATTTCACATTGTCCCTCCTTTCCAAATCCAAACCCATTGGTTATTGCCTTCCTCATTCTTATTTTATGTTCTGAGGAGTTGCGGCTTCCCGCCTCTCTGCTTGAGACTTGTTGGCTCTTTCTTTGGCTGCCTTTGGGAGTGGGTCTGGATCTCGGGAAGGTAGTATCCTGTGCAACCTCTTTGGGGCCCCCACTTACATTCAGAGGGGGTTATTCGATACTGCCAGAAATATTTACTGTTTGTTCAAGCTGAAGACTGACAGCATATTTAAAAGAATTTTCTTTTAAGTAGATCTGTGGCCAAAACGTTGGCCAGATTGGAAGCTGATGTTCAGAGCCCGATAGGAATTCTTGAAAGTCTCCCCCACCCCACATTAAAATTAGAACTATGTACCCAGAAAGAAGCAAATGGTGGGTCATGAGGCTGGAGACACGGATCTGTGATGTCATTTAAGTTACGACCCGGTTCTTTGACAAATTGAGAGCAATCACCCTTATCTTACAACTCTTATAAAATGAGAAACAGTTCTAGAGGCAGTTCAAGTTCTCTACCCGTTCATGCCTACCAGCCCAAACCTTCCCTATTTATCTCAAAAGGCTTATAACTTCTTCAAGAAATCTTATCTACATCATCCCCAGTTCCTAAGACGGAAGGAAAACAGGGCCAGGTGGCAGGCCTTTTAAAAATACAAATGGCTGTGGGAGCCCCCTTGCCAAAAATCTACCCACAGCCGCCGTGAGGTTACTTGTCAAGGACGAATACAAATCCTTGGTGTCCTCTCCACAAATATTAGTAGAAAAAGTGTCACCGCCATCTGAGCGGTTAACCTCAATTTATTCCATCTGCCAAAAGAGTTTGGATCCAGCCATTCGCTTATGAACTAGTGAGTTTTGCATCATTATACACGCCTCATGGCTTAAAACTTTAGAACAATAAGGTCTCCGCATCTATCTGTACATTCTTCATCAGTACGTATGTGGTATTTTCTACCTCCAGATAGTACTAGCAAAATTAATTTGTAAAAGAGGATTAAGAAAAGCACTTATCGAAATTATCAGAAATATAATAGAAACTTAACCTGGATGTTTTTTCAGTTCACATGGTCTAGGATCAATCTATAATAAAAGCTGTCTGAAGTTTGTGGATTTAACTAGAAGAGACGTTTTTAGAGTTGCCAGCATTAAATAGAATACTTTTATTCTCTCTGGGTTTACTACAAATCAAATAAGCTCATGTTTTCTCCGTTACAGAATTTGTCGGCAAGAAAAAGAACTTAAAAATGATGGTTAGCTGTTTAATGTCTTGTGAAATGTTCATAACTAAACCTAAACATAATTAAGAGCAAGTGAATTAAGTAGATGTAAGGGAAAAGTACATAAGTAAGTTTTTCAGCAATATTTATGTCTATTAAAAAAATCTTTTTGGTAACTTAAAACCTTAGATTTTCGCTAAGTTAAATGAGATGATAGTCATTAAACATCTAGATCATTTCCAAATAAGATAAGATACTGAAGCATTACTTATTGAACATAGGTTCATCTACCTATGGCTTCTTATTACAGAGAAACTAAAAGATTTTTGGATATGTTGGTGCTACGTTGGAAAATTTTAAAAGGCATATGCTTCTAGAAATTATGAAACGTATTCATAAATTTCCCAATCTAAAGAATGCTGGTGTAATGGTTCACAATTGCTTACTGTTTGGTTTTCACTAGAAATGAAGATTTCTAAAAGTTAAGCATTCTAACAATATATGTAATGAAAGCTACTAGAAATAGTTCAACATTGCAAGGAAAATATGATGTGGGTGTTTGCGTTTTGTGGGGTTTGTTTGTTTGTTTGGGGTTTTTTGGTTTGCTTTCTAGTTTTTTGTTTTGGGTAAGAATAGGAAGGAGGAATGAAGGTGCATTTTTGTTGAGAGAAATGAGTGTACTTTTGTCCTAAAGTAAAGCCGGTTATTTCTGAATGGGAAAGAGAACAAGGGATGAACTAAAACGGACATAGAATGTTGTAGAAGGTTTATGAAAAAGGAACATTGGGAAAGGAATTTTGCATGTGATCAAGCTGGATAAGATTGAATGAATTTGTTACAGGGTTGTTTTTTTTTTTCTTAAGCTTTCATAGTAACCGTGCACTGATGTAAAACTAGAACTTAATTTTCTTTCGTCTGTTAAAAAGACAAAGTTTATTGAACTATTGGTCTGCTCTTGGTAAGAGATCATAAAAGGTTTTTTTTTTTATCATTTAAAGTTATCTGCCTAGAAAATTCTATGTTTTGCCAAAATATTTTCCTGTGTTTATCAGGTCTTTGATTACTTAGGAAAATAGAGCCTTCTCAATATTAGAAGAGCTGATTTTTGCTAACAACTGTGTAAGCCCCTGTATTTCCCTTTAAAATCTTTTGCTGACACTTGGATTAAATAGATAACAAAGTATTGCTTCACAGTGACCTATGATCCTATTTGATCAAGTGCTTTAAAATCTTTTTTGATACTTTTCTCAAACTTCCCCAAATCAAATTCTAAATGAATCTTTTGACCTGGAAGAAACTCTGAGGTTATTTCCAGAGTTTTGATATTCTGACTCTTGATTTCAGCTCAGGTCACGATCTCATGGTTCGTGGGATCGAGCTCCTGGACGGGCTCTGCACCGAGAGCTCGAAGCCTGCTTGGGATTCCCTCTCCCCCTCTCTCTCAGTGCCCCTCCCCTTCCTACGATCCTGCTCTCTCTCTCTCTCTCTCTCTCTCTCAAAATAAATAAATAAGCTAAAGAAAAAAATGTTTTTAATGATTTTAAATGATTCTAGCGTCAGGCCACTGCCCAGATATCACACTTTGGAGGATGGCGAGCTGGCATCATAAACAGAAACCTACGGTACAGAAGTGGCCGCTAAAAATACTTGTCTTATCTGTGACAAACACCAGAGGCTCTGATGATTAACATATTAAAAATTGGTTTTCTTTAGTGAAATTTGTCCTTGTTAATTAATTAGGATATCAGAAATGTGGTCTGAGTAGGTAAATTAGTTGTGCCCAAGAACTGCGAATTAGATATTTAAGAGATAGAATCCAAAGATAATAAGAGTTAAAGCAGCTGTAGTCTGTTCTGGTTTTCCTGACTCTGATAGAAGTTTGGCTGAATTCTGCCTCTGAAAAATTATTGCATATGCCTCAGGCTAACTTTTCATGAAAAGTAGTTTTGGGGGGGCGGGCTGGTGATCAGGTTGGTGGTTGACAGAGGTGGAAGGTGGGGGTGGGCAAAATGGGTTAAGGAAGTTCAAAGGTACAAATTTCCAGCTATAAAATAAATGAGTCATGGGGATGTAATGTGCAGAATAGCGACTATAGTTAATTCTTCATTGCATATATGGAAGTTGCTAAGAGAGGGAATCATCAAAGTACTTATCAAAGGAAAAAAACTGCACCTAAGTATGGTAACGGATGTTCACTAGACTTACTGGGGTGATCATTTTGCAATATACACAACTATTGAATCATTATGTTGTACATCTGAAATGAACTCACTGTTGTATGTCAATTATACCTCAGTTTTTTAAAGGTAGTTTTGGAGCTACACAAGCAAGAAAACAACAACAAAAACACAGGAACTTTGCTGAACTTACAGAACAGATCTGATGACTCTTTCTTGCTTGCTTCCCAATAAATGATCATATACGTGCAGAATTTCGTCGCAGGTCTGCTATCATGACAGCTTAGCGCGTTGGGGAGAGTAGCTAACCACTCTCTCCTTTCTTCTGTAGCTGCCTACCAACATCTAGCGAAACATTCCAGGTTGAGTATCACCAGAGTGGTTTCAATAGCATCACAACAGTTCTTTATGGAAATAACCGCTTACCATTGAGGACACAACTCACTTTTCAAAACATACCTATTGGGCAGATGTTCAATAAGATCTGATGAGGAAAGCAAAGGCCGGCAGAAAGTAACCAAAAATGAATTATCTGACAACACGTGGCCCACTGATGCGCACTGGAGACATGCAGAGCATGACATGCCTACAGCTTCTCATGACTCATGCTTTACTAGACAATAAAGGGTAACCCTATCTTGACAACTGCCACCCCTCCAAGATCCTGTAAATCTCACTTTCAACACACACCAAGTCCTTGGAGACTTACTTATCCCTCACCCCCACTAACTAAAAAGTATATAATCAGTCACTCCTCACAACCCCTGCGCAGCTCTTTCTGCCTACTGGTCCTGTCCCTGTGCTTTAACAAAAAGCAACTTTTTGCACCATGAGACGTCTTGACCATCATGCGGCCAACTGAATGGAGGCAGAGACCAAAGAATTGAATTAGGATGCTAGATCTGGGAAGAAAAATGATCCAAATCTTGAAAAGAAGGCGAAAAGATTACAGAATATGCTTTCAAAATTATATTAGAGCATGTTCAACATGCCCACCTAAGGGGCAACCGATTTTCTCGGATATTGCTACTCTAGGGCTTAGACGCCATAAAGTTAAATGTTATCCTGCAGAAGACTGATTAATTTCAAATGATTCTTGTCCAGCAGAAATGCAACTAGTTTCTGTCTTTTGGAAAATAACCCCAAAGATTATACTTTTTGCTGTTCTGTGGGACATTAGCTAGTTTTTCACTCAATTTTGGTATATTATTTGAACATTCTTTTTTTTCCCCCACTGATAATGCATTTACCAGTCTCTTCTACTGTCACTTGAACTAGTTTACTGTCCATTTCCTCATTAACAACCTAAATAAATCTCTGCCATTTAATCTCCATAGATACTTGAAGATTAGACTTTGACAGTCTCCAAGGTACTCCGGTGGCTTAGCAAAAGCTATGAAGTGTGAAAGTGTCCATTTTTATTATTATCTGGTGCTTTCCTGGATGGGACTTCCCTACGCTTCCCCAGGAAGACCATTCTGTGACTGTACAATGTCCAGACGCATGCAGGACACGTTTAGGAATCCAGATTTCAAGGGAGAGTTCTCTGGGCTCCGTTTCATTCCATGTACTATTTTCTGCATCCTGTTGCGGGTGGGACATACATGCGCTCAGGTTTGGGATCATCTTTACAGCTGGGAAAAGTACTCCAAATTACCTAGTTCAATTTACCCTTTGGGGCAGAGTGAGGAGGTGTGATAAGATCCATGACCAGGTGGGCTTCTTGTTTCATGGGGGCGGCGGGGGGGGGGGGGGAAGCCGCATATTTCTAAGTCAAAATCACTACCTACTTCCTACCTACCTCGTGCACAGCAATCTGCTTATTCCTGCAGTGTTGGTCTGCAGATTTCTGGTTTCTGGATGTCATCATCGCTCGTCCTGTTCCAGGCCCAGACAGCTGGATAATATGGGGATGCCAGGTTCTGCTTCTCAGGTGACCAGAGCTGCTCAACCTTCCATGGTTGTTGGTTCATCAGGGTAAAGTGGGGGCGGGGGGATACTAGAGGTGATGCTGTCTTCAGAAATCAGAAATCAGCATCTCATTGTTCCCGAAGCTGGAATTTTCATCCGGCAGGAAATGTCTCACTTCTGAGTTCCCTCTAATGGAGTTCAGGGCTCGTCACAGCAGGCAAGTTGCTCAGCACTTTCTGAGTATGTGCCGGGGGCTCCCCAGGAGCCATCGTCTTTAGAGCAAAGTGGGAAGGGGGGTGCAGGAAGGGCAGGGTGGGGCTAAAGAGAGAAGCTAAGTCACCGCAGCACAACAGACTCGCTCTGTAAACCCTTCTTCACATTGTTCTGTTTCAAAAGCGCGAAGGAGAACCGGGAGGATACTTGCTATCCAACAAATTCAAACACATCGAAGACGGTGGGATGTAGTCCCCAAGGGCCTAAGGAGGCAGGAAAGGGTCTCTCCGGAGGGAGGCCGCCTCTGGGCGGAAAACGATGCTCCAGGTGAGGATCGAACTCACAACCTCGGCATCACCCGCACACATACTGCTGTATAAGTACCGCGCGCTAACCGATTGCGCCACTGGAGCACCTGCTCCCCACTTCCGGTCGCTAGCTACACGGCCTACGCGGGGGCGTCCGCCGGCGGGAAGCGAGCCCAGCCCGCGCGTCCCGCGCTGTCCCCGCGCGCCCAGGCGGAGCGGGTTCCTCTGCCACCCCGCCCGGGGCCCGAAGGCGCGGAGGGCGCTCTGCTCGCGGAAACGGCGGCGGCTGCTTCCAGGGACACACAGGTGCACGCGCTCGGGCGACCCCGACGGGCCCCCCAGGACCGCGCTCCACGCGCAGGGCTGGCCGGTGGCGGGGGTGGGGGGGCGCACGGAGGCCGACCCCCCCCCCCCCCCCCCCCCCCCCCCCCCCCCGCGGTGTCCCAGCACCTGGTGGACACCCGAGGATGCTCGCGGCCGCCAGAGGGCGCGTGCGGGGCTGCCCGCTGCAGCCGAGTGACCCGCGACCTGTCGCCGGAGCCCGGGGCTCCTTCCACCCCCGGCGTCCCTCCCCGGGGCAGGACATGGGAACTTCCCGGGACAAACAGCCGGAACAGGTCCGAGATCGGCTCCCCCAAGTTCCCGGTGTCCCAACGCCACGTTCAACTAGGTTTTCAAAATATCTAACTACGTTAAAGACCTCAGAGCTAGGAGAGTTGTGAGATGAGTGGTTGGAGGGAGGGGCTAGCTCCAGGTTGTGTGTGTGTGTGTGTGTGTGTGTGTGTGCCTTTACGTTTACCCGGAGTGCGGGGTCTTTCTTGGGGGTGGGTGACGTGGGAGACAGATTATGTGGAGTTAGCTGGCCGTTTCTATCCCCGACACTTTCCTTTCTTCTTCTTTTTTTTAAATTACCACTTGTCATGTACATGCGGATATGATATGTCAAAACAAACAAAAACTGTGCTGTAAGATAGAAAAATGTTGAGTCATATGTGAAAGGTACTATGTGTTTAGAGTGTAAAGGAGGCAAAAGAGCCCCTGAAGTCTTCTGGAAGCTTATAAATACCATTTGCCCCTAAAGGTGTCCTCCAACTCAGATACAAGATTACCACGGAACTTAAGAGCACTAAGTAATGTCCCACTGTCTTCCACAAGATAAAGGGGATCTGGGCACCCGAGGATCTGGGCACTGAAGCTACTAACTCAAAGAATTATTTTTTAGAGCTACATAGACCCTGAGAAAATCCTAAGCTTTTCTCACGTGGGAAATGTGTAGGAGACTGAGCCTTGGTCCATCTTTTCTCAGACTAACCTAAGTCAGCCTCGTGCACTAAGGTGTCCACTGGAGGTCATGAATTAACCTCTCCTAAGGCATCTAGAATGGAACTATTTGGGTGCCACCCTTTGAGAAAATGGTGACTGGTGGTCATCTGTTTTCTATAGATTAGATCAGCTCAGCTGTAGATCTCTGGTTGGGAAAGGTTTGGAATCTGTGTGTGGACCCCACCCCATAGTACTGAGCTGCACTCAAGAATCACACTCCCTGGGGCCATTGAGCCAAGAAAATATGTTGCCCTTTCCAATGGAGCTCCCGCCAACCTTGAAACTTAAAGACCTTGCCATGTCTACTCTCCCTGAGTCTCAGGATTGGGTCTCCACGTGCACGTGGTCGTCAAAAGCGATCTTTACCTTGTCGAATTACATCTGATTTCCCGCCACAAAAATCCCTTCTTTCCCCGGCCACTGGCATGAGCAGACTATCCTCTTAATTGTACAATGGACTCATACAAAAACCTATAGTTCTGAGCTAGAAATGTACTGCACACTCGACAAAATTCCAACTGAATTTTTAAACGTTTTGGCATAGTGTATACCTAACAGGAAAGGTCAGCTGAGTGAACGTGACAAATCCCTCCACCCCGAGGAGGAGTCTTGTGTTCCTGGATCATTCATTCGTTCCAAAAATATTTATGTAGCACCTGCCTCGTGACAGACAGTACATTAGGGCTCAGAACACTGAAATGAATAGAATGGACAAGATAGTCCTGGCCTTCCCAGAATTTGCATTTTAAAAGCTTCCAGAGAGGTTCTTAGCAGCCCTCTGCGTCGTCCTCTCCTTATTCTTTATATTTACTTACTCATCAATTCCTTCGTCAACAAACTTGCCGAGTGTCCACCATTGGCCAAGCAGCGTGCTAGTCAGTGGGGGCAGGGGCCAAAGGTGTCACGTGGGCTAACAGTATTCTGACGAAGGGCGGAAGTGGGCAGTCTGACCAGTGCGCCCTTAACACAAAACTGTTTTCCACTTTTATCTCCCCAGGTATCTCCCTGATTATCCTGTAATCTCTCTCACGCCCCCTTCAGTCTTGTACAGGAATGCAGTGTTCCTGCCTAGTCAGTATTAGACGTTAGAACGAAGGACACAAGCCGTAACTTTTGAGGTACACGAGTGCCAAGGAAAACAAAGACATGGCCGGGTGGAGAGGTGTGGGAAATGATTTTTTTTTTTTTTAAATAACGTCTATACTCACGATGGGGCTCGAACTCACAACCGCAAGATCAAGAGCCACATGCTCCACAACGGAGCCAACCAGGCGCCCTGGGAAATGATATAGGTTTGGTTTTTTTTTTTTAATGTTTTATTGATTTGGGGGAGAGAAAGCACGGTCAGGGGAGGAGCAGAGAGAGGGGGACAGAGGATCTGAAGCGGGCTCTGTGGATGCGGGGCTCAAATTCACAAACTGTGAGATCGCGACCGGAGTCAGAGTCGGATGCTTAACCGACTGAGCCAACCGGGGGCCCCTGCTATGTTTTTTGTTTTTTGTTTTTTCAAACAGAGACAGCAGAGAGGAAGGTAGAGTTCACATACTTAGGATGTCACCGAGTGTCCCTACCAAGGGACCGCCAAGGGAGAGGACCACAAGCTTCTACTCTTGAAGAGGTTAGGATGTCACAGGATTAAAGCTGAAACAGAACGATTAAAAGAAGAAATAAGAGAAAAGGTAAGCCGGGACCGTCAGCAGGAAGACAGGGGACAAGAGGCGACGACCGTGCCAGGGAAAGCTGAGCATCAGAAAAAAACTTGACTTCTCTCGACATCACCGAGGAATGGATTTCACGTCTGCTATTTTTTTTTCCCCCTTTCTGTCAACAGGTATTGGCTGAGATCTTCTTGCATGTAAAGCACTGGGCAGAGTGTGATGGGAGGTTAAGTCGGGGCTCTTGTCCTCCAGGGACTTCCAGCCCAGGGACACCCAGAAGAAGCGTAGTAACAATGCAAGGCTGTGAGGGCCCGTGCAGGGTTCCAGTGAGGGGAAGGCTCTTCAGCCCTGCCGGCCAGGGCACAGAGACAGGAGGGGACAGGGCCGGGAGGGAGGAGGCAGAACTCTGCAGGCTGAGAGGAAATGGGACTTGGATGGCGGTTTAAGGATGGGGAGAAACCCCAAAGGAAGTGAGAAAATCTAACTCGTGTGCCTTCCCCTCACGTTTTTCCAGTCAGCACCCTTTTGTGTGAAGTGTGGGATAGGCCGTACCCGCGTCCCCATCCTGGTGGGCACCTTCGCGGGCTCGGCCCTGCTGTGGTGGGCCTTCAACCTCTCCACCTGGGTGAGGGTAGAGGTCCCGGGCACTGCCCCCGTCCCGTTCAGCGCCCTCTTGGCCATCTGCAGCGGTGACGTCACGGGCCGGATTCCTTCATCAAGATGGAGTAAGTTCTGCCCTGGAATGGGAGGGCCCCACACTGATCCCGTCCCTCCCAGGAATTGTCGGCCCCTCTTTCCACCCCATGGGGGCCCAGTGGGGCGTCAGGCCTCTGGGGGAGACACCAGCCCAGCTGGAATCACCATTCTAGAATCGCTATTCTAGATCTTTCTGCGGCTCCCTCCGCTTCCCACCAGGTGCCCTTGGCTCCCACCTTGAAGTCTGTGCCCTGCTTCTTTAGCATTCTAGGAACTCAGACCCAGGAAGGAAGGGGACCCCAGAGGGAGCTGCTGGCCTTTCTCCCCTCTCCCTTCCTAATTCAGACCATTTTACATTTGGTCGGATTTTCGTGATCGTCGCCCTTCTTCTGTCCTTCTTCCTGAGCTTTATCCTCCTGGCCTTCCCTCAACCCCTTCCTGGCACCAGAAACACTACTTTCTCTTCACAGTCACCTTCTTCCTCCTAGGTAGGGGATAGGAGGGCGAGGACCCCCTGATGCACTGGTACCGGGCCGGGGTGGTGGTCCTCTGGGCAGAGCCCCTCGGAAGCGGGTCGGGGACGACTGAGGAGAAAGCGAATCCAATGCAAATGAACTGGAGGAAACAGGGTCGGGGAGGTAGGGTGACGTAGCCCCTAAGGGACTGAGCCCTCAGGCCATAAAGCTGACCACACAGGTCGTCGTTGCCTTTCTTTCCTCACAGGGACCCGTGTGTTCCTTGGGTTATTGCTGCACAGTCTATACATGCGGAAACCAAGGAGCTCACACGAGGAAGCGAACATCACCTTTCTCTACCCCCTCCTTGATCCTTTCGCTCAGCGCCACACTGTTTTTCTTATCTGGTGAACATTCTCGGGGCTCTGCAAGTCCTGGGGGTAGATCCTGAATGCAGAGCAATCACCTGTGGGGCTCAGCCCTTGCCCTCAAGTGCTGCTGGTTCTGGGCCTGGATTGGGCGCAGTGGTTGTGGGCCGGGATTGGGTGCAGTGGTTCTGGGCCTGGATTGGGCGCAGTGGTTATGGGCTGGGATTGGGTGCAGTGGTCCTGGGCCTGGATTGGGCGCAGT
>NW_026059633.1:0-43683 GCF_023721935.1 Panthera uncia | reverse complement strand
AAAGAAAGAAAGAAAGAAAGAAAGAAAGAAAGAAAGAAAGAAAGAAAGGCACATTACAAAACTACATGGATAGTGTCAAGTATACTTAAAAAAAAAACCCCACAAATGACACATCATCTCATGTTTGTATAAAAAAGCTTGTGTATGTGTATCCACAGAAAAAAAAGGCTAGGAAGATATATACCAAAATATAAATCGTGGTTCTTTCTAAATGGTGAGATGTTAGGTGTTTTTTGCATTCTTTCTTATTCCTTTAAAGAATGTCCAGATTTTTTTAAATGAGCACTTATTACTTCTTTATGAGAAAAAGAAAATGAATTAAAAAATTTTTTAACAACAAACATTGCTCTTTATGAATGTATGTGCTATTGAAACATACATACATGAAAGCATGAACTACTTTGCAGTTTTACACATCTTGCCTGGATAACCTGAAGATGACAAATCCTTGTAGCAACTTGCTGTGAGGAAAACTCAAAGACTTTTCAAAGAAAATACAGACAGAAAAGTCACAGAGAGCAAAGGGAATGAGGAGCCGGCCAGAGTCTGACTTTCTGGTGTCCCCTCATTCCAGTATGGAACTTGGAGGACTCTGTTACTACTGAATTGGAAGCCAGCCTTCTGGGTCATTATGAAGGTAGGCTTGTAAAGGTAGGAGGATAAAATATGTTATTTACAGTATGTTGGTTTGATTTATAACTTTTAGATATTTAGACACATGGTACGTGGCTCTTCATTTGTATTCTTGCCATGGGTTTCACAAATGTTAGGGACAGGCCTGGAGGCAGAGAACAAAAGTAAATAGACCAGTTTGTCATCTGACGAACACTAAATGTCATATGCAGGCATCTACAGAACAGTGTAGATGGTACTCTCTAACCTCACGGACAGCTTAGACCTATATCTACATCTACAGCTTCCCATAGGCTCGCTGGTATCATCTGGACTCTCTGTGACTATGTGAAGCAGAGAATCAGTGGTGAAACATCTAGAATTACCCAGTACATTGGTGGAAGCAACGTTTATTAAGGAGCAATTGACAGGCCATGCACCTCCTCAAAATGGACAAGAGGATTCCCAAGCCCTCAGGGTCTAGAGGCATGGAGATACCTGAGACTTATGTGGAAAAGAAAAACTTCCATCCAGTTTTCTAGAAAAACACTGCTTCCTGGTAGCTCTGGTTTGAGACTACTCAGAGAGTTCAAGGCAGAGTCAAACATAATAACACAAAAAAATTCATAGAAAAGGCAATGTAAATATATTCTAAATATATGAAATATATACATTCATATATGTAAACAGATAGGTAAGCCTATATGTATATAGGTTCACAATAAGAAAAAAATTAAAGTATGCTTTTCACATGCCCATTATCAAAGATCAAATGATTTGATAATATGCAGCATTAGGTTTGATGTAAGGCAATCATCAAACTCATGCATTTTTGATGGAAGTGTAAAGTGGTACATCCTCTTTGAAGTTATGTTTTGGCAACATTCAGCAAAGAACAAAAAGGACATTGTCTTTGACACAGCTCTTTCAGTTCAAGAAATTTATCAGATACACACCTGCTTGTATGTGTGTACAAAGAAATTTGCACAATACATATGTGTGTCACAGCAGAAGATTGGAAATAACCTGAAAGTTCATTAATAAGTTACTACTTAAGTAAATTGAGCTATTGGAAATAACCTGAAAGTTTATTAATAAGTTACTACTTAAGTAAATTAGGCCTCATCCATCCAGTAGAAGCTACATGACTCTAACAAAAGAAATACGCTGCTTTACAAATTGCCCCAAAGATAGTATTGGGACAACTGGAAAAATCTTTATTTGGACTGTGTATTAGATAATAATATTGTGTCAATATTAAATTTCCCAAATTTGATCATTGTATCAGGGCTAGGTAAGAGAATGTCCTTGTTCTTAGGAGATACACAAATGAGTATTTAGGGATAAAAATATCTACAACTCACTGTGAAATGGTTCAGCAATCATAATTTTAACAATAACAACAATGATCAAAATTATATACATACAGAGACAGAATGCAGTTATGGAAAAATGTTAATTGATGAATCTAGGTGAAAGGCATACAAAAGTTCATTTTACTATTCTTGGGGTGCCTGGTAGCTCAGTTGGTTAAGTGTCTGACTCTTGATTTCGGTTGTGGGATCAAGCCCCAAGTCTGGCTCTGTGCTGACAACTCAGAGCCTACTTGGGATTCTCTCTCTCTCTCTTTCTCTCTCTCTCTGACTCTCACTCTCTCAAAATTAATGAATTTTTTTTAAAAAAGAGTTCATTTTACTATTACTGTAACTTTTCTGAATATTTGAACTTTTAAGGAAAGGAACAGTTTAAAAAGAAAGAAACAGAGGTACAGAGCAGTCTAGTGTGTTACCTTTTGGGAAAAATGCATATGCCTTTGGAAGCAAACAGAAGAAACTGATACTACTGGTTGCTCCGGGAAGGGGAGTTCCTCTGGGGGATGTGGTCAGAGGGAGGTTTATTATATTGTGTACCTGAATGTACTACTGGGACTAAATTTTTTTTTTTTACCATGTGTGCATATCCTCTATACAAAATGGGAGAGAAGAACAAGTTATTTAAAAAGCAAACACAACTACTAACTAAAAGATACTAATTCACTTCCACTGTACAAATGGTTATGGAAACTATCACTTTTCCTAATCCATTTTAGGCATTTCTATGTACCCTGATCAAAATCAGTCAATATCATTTTTTTTAAATGAAGAGCAGAACAAAAAGCTGCTGCCCAGAGAAAGTCACTGTTAATATTTTCCTGTCACCTTGTAGTCTTTTTCTCCCACACACATTTTTTAACATAGTCAAGATCCTACTTAATATATAATTTTATGATTTCCCTTTGTTTTTGTTTTAATATTGTGTCAAACATCTCATGTCCTTAAAAACTCTTTAGACAACAAGTTTGTTTGTTTTTTAATTTTTTTAATGTTTATTTATTTTTGAGAGAGAGACAGAGTGTGAGTGGGGTAGGAGCAGAGAGAGAAGGAGACACAGAATCTGAAGCAGGCTCCAGGCTCTGAGCTGTCAGCACAGAGCTGGATGTGGGGCTTGAACTCACATCCCTGAGATCAAGTGTTACATGCTCTACTGACTGAGCCAGCCAGGCACCCCACGGACAACAGTTTTGATAGCTGCATAATGTACTAGCCTATGATGCCTTGTAATTTAATGATTCCCTATTGGACCTTCCGGTTGTTTGCCCTTTTTTTTCTATTATAAGTAAATGTGCAGTGAACATAATTACTTAAAATTCTTCATCTGCATTTCAGTTATTTCCTTAAGCTTGATTTCTATCACAGAAACTACTGGGTTGTGGGATAATAACACATTTAAACACTCTTGAGACATATTATCAAATTCCTTTCTCAAAAGATTGTTCCAGCTGCTTCTTGCAGCGCCAAGGACCTTCTTAAACTTGTGGGGACAGGAGCCTCCCTCACAGCAAACTGGACTAGAAGTCAGGAGAGCTGGTCTATGGTCCCTGCTCTGCCACAAATCACCTTTGTGATCCTGAGAAAGATATTTAAAAAAAAAAAAAAAAAAGTTTTTTTTTTAAATATGTGTAGACCTTACTTTTTTTTTTTTTTTAAGATTTTATTTTTAAGTAATCTCTACACGTACCATGGGGCTGGAAATCACAAATTCAGATCAAGAGTCACATGCTCTACCAACTGTGTTAGCCAGGCACCCCAATGTGTTTTTTAAATCAGTTTCACATTTCTTTTTAAACCTCACAACCACCTCCCTGAAATAACAGGGAGGTATTATTCCCATTGGAAAGATCAGAAAGCAAGGCTCAAAATGGTTAAGTGATTTTTCCAGGGTCGGACCTGGTAAATGACATGAAATGTACAACTTCTGGTTCCTATTTCAGGATAATTTCCATTATCTCACACTGCCTCTTTCTTTTCAACTTGTCAGGCAATCATTTTGGATCTCAAGGTGGGAATTGTTCTGTGCTTCTCAGATTTCACCTTCCACACAAATTGCCTGAGGAACCTTGTTAAAATGCAGATTCTAATCAATAGATCAGGGTAGTGTCTAAGATTGTACATTACTAACAAACTCCTGGATCATACAGGGCTGCTGGTTTGTGGACCTCGCTTTGTATACGTGCTGCCGAAGCAAGCACTGGACCTCGCTTTGAATAGCAAAGTACAAGACAGTCTTTTACACTCCTTTTGGCAAAAATATTGCATATTTGTGTATTTTTCACGTAGGATAAAATTGTATCATATATAAAAGCCATTCATCATATAGAATTCACCAGGTTCCACACTGTATCCATCAGTGGATGAGGATCAATAACTAACTACAGCCTGGATTCCATAATTTTTTTGCAAGTTTCATGTAATAAAGCTTTTAAAAGTTAAGTCTAATAAAGAAGTTCTTCAAAACCAAGAATCTGGATTGCAGGAGCAGTCCAGTACTGAGCATGACATTTGGCTGGAAAAGCAAAAGCTTTCTTGTGTGGATACACAAGAAATTAACTAAGAACTCCAGGGTGCCTGACTAAATACTGGCAAGGGAGAGCATTCCAGGAAGGGGATACAGGCTTGGAAAAGCAAAGGAAATAGGAATGGGTCAAATGTTTTAGGGACAATGACTAGACTCATTTGGGAGGAATGCATAATTTATGAAGGGAGATAAGTGCAACTCCAGGTCAGATTTTTATAGCTTGTAGATAGATGCTTGGTTGAATTTAGATCTTTGTTTAATGGTACAGAGGTAATTGCCACTGAAAGCTTTTGAGTGAAGGAATGATAGAAAAGGTGTTAGAAAGGTACATCTTCAGAGGGCAGTGACTAGAATGTTAAAAGGCCAAGTCCATATTTAGGTGTCAGAGAATGGCAGTGAGAGTGAATATGAGAAGGTACAGATACATTAGATGTTGTGAGAAAAACAATATATCTTGATTGTATTGGTTAATTACATGTGGCAAGTGATGGAAGAGTTTTAGGTGAATCTTTGAAGTTCCAAGGCTGGATCATAGGAAAGTAATGGTACCATCAGCAAAAATTGGGATGTCAGGAGATAAGTAAACTACATAAATAACCACAACAACAATTGCCCACACCAACTTTAATATCGTGGCATGGCCCAGAATGCTATGATCGCAATAGCAGAAGAAAGGTTATTTTGAAATAATTTTGCCTGAATCATCTGATTATTAGTTAAAATTCTGGGGTTTTTTTGGGGGGGAGGGGTAATGCTTACTTATTTTTGAGTGGGGGAAGGGGCAGAGAGAGAGGGAGACAAAGGATCTGAAGCCAGCTGTGTGTTGACAGCAGAGAGCCTGACGCGGGGCTAAACTCTCGAACCGTGAGGTCATGACCCGAGCCAAAGTTGGACACCTAACCGACTGAGCCACCCAGGCATCCCAATTAAAATTCTGTATTTTGATGGAAAAGCGCTTATATTTGGTTTTCCAGGAGTGGTGGGTATGCCTAAATTTTTGCCTCCTTGCTACCCATCCTAACAATTGTCACAGTTAACACAGTTGACTAGGAGTAGAAGGAAATTTGTAAGCTTGAATCAGGACCAAACTGGGGTTCCAAATCAAAAGGGGGCGGCACCATAAATTCCTGCCTTCTGCCTGCTCTCAGCACAAATCAGTACATAAAGGCACTAATCTAATTCTGATTTTATCCTGATTTAGTGCAGTCCACTGGAAACTTCCTTTCTGGAATCTGAAATTCTTTATAACTGAGTTCAGCTCACAAATGCACTGGCTTTGTTGCCTTATAGAGGCCTTGATGCCCTCAGAATAGCAGAGTTATTTGTAGCAAAGGGCAGACCTTTGTACTCCATTGGCAGCTTCTGCTCAGTAGAGGTTGTGGGAGCCTGAGAGGAAGAAGCCCAGACATGTATGCAATTTCCTCCCCTGTTCAATTCACTCCATTGTCTTTTTGGTGGTTTGACCTCTTATGACAATTGTAAGGTGTCTTGGAAAATTCTGAGATATAATTCATAGCTCTTGCTGTACAGAGAGAAGATTTTTAATTAAAATGAAAGCAATAATAGAACTGTTTTTTCAAAGAGGTTTGGGTTTTGTTTAAGCTACATGTCTTCATCAAATTCCAACTGGGATAGTCTCGTGTGGATTTTTTTTCTTCTCACTTCTTATCACAGATAATAAGAATTTGTAGGACACCCACTCTGTTTAGAGTGCAATAATATGCCATTGTTTAGAGTTCAAAACAAGATGCTAATTCAACAACCCCAATTAAAGAGGTTTCTTTCCCCCCATTGTAGTGGCCATTTTTATCTGAGAAATTGACTGTATTTCAGTGGTAGAATTGTGTGGTATAATATAGCATGATTTATCATAAATTTGCAGTTTACTATGAAATGAGATGGGGCAGTGATCTGCAGCCAACAGAAAAGGGTTTATCTCCATTCCTCCCCTCTCTGGGGTGAGAGATGTTCCAAGCCTGAAGGAAACACAGATGCAACATCACCATCTGGCACGGCAAGGTGTGTGATGTGTTCTCAGGATCATTCTGTTTTTGTCTGGTTGTAAAAACCTGCCCTGTGTTTTTATTACTCAATCACTTCTTGGGCCGGTAAGCCTGGTATAGGTGCAGAAATTAGTTCAGATATGTCTTTAACCACAGGATAGCCTTAGCAAATTAGGCAACTGATTCAGAGTAACTGATTGTTTCAACCACAGTCACACAGCAGAAAGATCACAAAACCAAATAAGTGCCCTTTATCTTGTATAAGAACAAATGCGCACAGAAAGAGAAGATAAATCTCTGCCGGAAACCAGCTAGATTTCATTTGTTACTTCAGCTGTTTGGCAAGATCTTTTCGACACATGCTTTTTAGAAGGTTTTTCGGTTTGTTTGTTTTTTTTTAAATCTATGGAACTGGCTGAGTTTTTTGAAATGTCACTTCGTCTTGACATTTGGAATGATGATTAAAGCTTAGCTTACTGGCCGTGTCCAAACACAAGATGAAGGGAAGGATTTCGGTAAAATCTCTGGATGATTTGGGCCAAAAAGAACTCTTGGTAATCCGGGGCCCATTTCTGTTGTGTTTCACTTTCAGTAATGGGGTAACAGGGTCAGAAACTAAACAATGTGTGTCGCTTCAAGCTTTGCATTTACCTTTCGGGATTTTGTCCTAAATCTTTCAGAATATCTGATTTATTAAGTTTTATAGAGTCAAAATATCATTTGAGGGTAACATAGCTTTTACTTACGTTTATAAAGTTAAATCCATTGACATCAAAACCTTAAACTATTAATTTTTACATCCCTAGAAACGTGGTTTAAAATGTTCAGTATGATATGAACATATCCCTATTTGATTTTTTCCTCATCTTGCAGTTAATATAAGGGTATCATAGAAGGTAGTCTCAGCATCAAGAGCAAACTGAAATTTTAATGGAGGTTATTATAAATCCACATGCAGTTGTAAGAAATAATACAGTGAGATCCCTTGTACACTTTTCCCAGGTGCCCCAGTGTTTACAATTTCTTTTTTTTTTTTTTTTGTATGTTTTCATTTATTTTTGAGAGAGAGAGAGAGAGCAAGCCAGGGAGGGAAAGAGATAGAGAGAGAGACACAGAATCTGAAGCAGGCTCCAGGCTCTGAGCTGTCAGCACAAAGCCTGATGGGGGCCTGAACTCATGAACCACAAGATCATGACCTGAGCTGAAGTCAGACACTCAACTGACTGAGCCACCCAGGTGCCCCAGTGTTTACAGTTTCTAAAATTGTAGTACAAATTGGGGTATTGGCATTGATACAATCCAGTGACCTTATTTGTATTTCCCTAGTATGTGTGTTTGTGTGCTCATTTACACCACATTATCATCTGTATAGTTTTGGGTACTTAGCACACATACTAAGATATACACAGTGCCATCACCATAGGGATTCCTTATGTTGCTTTTATTTATTTATTTTTTTAATTTTTTTTTAGCGTTTATTTATTTTTTCAGACAGAGAGAGACAAAGCATGAACGGGGGAGGGTCAGAGAGAGAGAGACACAGAATCTGAAACAGGCTCCAGGCTCTGAGCTGTCAGCACAGAGCCCGACGCGGGCTCAAACTCACAGATCGCGAGATCATGACCTGGGCCGAAGTCGGCAGCTTAACCGACTGAGCCACCCAGGCGCCCCATCCTTATGTTGCTTTTAAATAACTACACACACTTCCCCTCCACCCATCCAAACTGTATTAGGTTTTAACCCATCAAGTAGTTCTTTACATAGATTGGAAAGCCAGTATATATAATGATTAATACATTAAGTCCCACTGCCTGAGTTTCAATCCTGGCTCTGCCACCACATTAAATAACTTATCTACCTGACCTTATTCAAGCCTCACAAAAGCCCTGTGAGATAGACATTCTTGTCCTATTTTAAATGAGGAGACTGAGCCTTAGAGAAATGAAAGGCAACATAGGGGGTGCCGGGGTGGCTCAGTCGGTTGAGCGACTGACTCTTGATTTGGGATCAAGTCACGACCTCAGGGTTTGTGAAATCGAGCCCCATGATGGACTGTATACTGTCAGTGCAGAGCCTGTTTGGGATTCTCTCTCTCTCTCTCTCTCTCTCTCTCTCTCTCTCTCTCAAAAATGAATAAATAAACATATAAAGAAGAAAAGAAATATATATATATATATATATATATATACACACACACATATGTAACGGCAATACAGTATTTGCCTAGAGTAACATACACATTTGAATTAACATTCAAACCCACATCCATCTGACCCCAAAAGCCATGCTTTTTCACAGCAGAAAACGTATTAATTTCAGGTGTTCCAGTTAGACAGTGTGCTGGTTAACCATTTGTTCCAGCCTCAAACTCACACTTCTAGTCCCAGCTTTGTGATGCAAAACACAATTCTCTTTTGCCAAGTTTGTTCTTCATAGGTTCTGCCAATAGGAGATGCTGGGGAACAGGTCACTTGCTCTTTCCTATTTGTTTCCTGTTTGTATCAATGCCACCTTGCAAACAGCTCTTCACCCTGACAATGGCAGTTCCTTCTAGTAGCCACAGTTAATTCCAGTCTGCAGGTGGTCCACATTCCCAGAATTGGCTCCATTGCAGTCCTCAGTGATACCACACCATCCAACCACGACCCCACTTCAGAGATCTGGCTCCCAGTAACTCTGGGAGTTACTGAGGAGCCTCCTTCTAGTTCCAGAGGCATCTTAAATCTTCAGTCTCTGCCCTCTGAGCATCTAAATTTTAGTATTCCAGCCTCTCACTTTGTCCCTCCCCATCCTGAAGTTACTACTTCTATGATTATCTTAATGTTCTCTTCTTGTGTTTCTAGGTCTCCAGCACTTGATAAACAACTCTTTATATTAAATAATGGGTCAATGATTTACTTATTCCAGTTGTTTATTAAATGAATTATTTATTAAAATAATTGGTATCGTTTCTGACTCCTGATTGGGCCCTGGCTGATACAAGTAGCTAGCTCATAATTTGGAAATTCATTTGTGAGATTGACCAAGAGTGTAGCAAGATTATTTGGCAAATAGGGCTTTATAATTTTAACAAAAAATATTTGAAATTTTAAAATATGGTGAAAAGATGACAGTGCATCTGTTATTTCAGTGTCACACCATCATTGTCTAACAGACCTACCCACAGATTATATTCTTCTCTACTGCAGTGCGCCTGTGTTTAACTTACTATTTATTATTGCTTAGAGCCCACATTCTATGAAATTAGACATAAACCTGTAGAAGATTGGTAAGTGGCAAATGTTTTTTCTTTTAAAAAAATATTTTTTAATGTTTACTTTTGAGAGAGAAAGAGTGTGAGCAGGGGAGGGACAGAAAGAGAGGGAGACACAGAATCCGAAGCAGGCTCCTGGCTCTGAGCTATCAACACAGAGCCCAATGCCAGGCTCAAACCCACAAATCATGAGACCATGACCTGAGCCAAAGTAGGACACTTAACCAACTGAGCCACCCAGGCACCCCTGGCAAATTATTTTTCTAGAGTAGAGCTATAAATAATTTCTGTTTGGTGGAAAAAGGAATCTCAAAGGTTATAGTATTTTTAATGTTTATTTATTTTTGAGAGAGAAAGAGAGAGTAGGGGAGAGTGAGGGAGAGGCAGAGAGAGAGAGGGAGAAAGAATCCCAAGCAGGCTCTGTGCTGTTAGCACAGAGGGGCTCAAACCCATGACCTGTGAGACCATGACCTGAGCTAAAACTAAGAATCAGACACTTAAGTGACTGAGCCACCCAGGTGCCCCTCAAAGGTTATAGTTTCATTATCCTACAGGGCATTCAGTGCCTTTTTTTTTTTTAATTAATGGGTTTTACTTTTTTAGCAGTTTTAGATTGACAGATAAGCTGAACAGATAGTACAGACAGTTTAATGTATCCTCTCTCTTTTACTCAACTTCCACTGTTTCCCCTATTAATAATACCATGCTTCATGTGGAAAATTTGTTACAACTGATGAACCAATATTGATCCATTATTATTAACTAGAGCCCATAGTTTACCTTGTGGTTCATTCTTTGTGTTGTACATTCTATGGAATTTAACAATGTGTAGTGTCACTTACCCACCATTCATGTATCATATGGAATGATTTCACTGCCCTACAAGTCTCCTGTGCCTTACCTATTCAACCTGACCACCTCACCTGAATCCCTGCGAACCACTGCTATTTTTTTTCTATAATAATATCTAGTAATTTTTATTTGTATTAATTTAATGAGTTTTTCTCCAAAATTATTAAATTAATATGTGTATATCCAAGGCATAACATAATGCAAAAATATGAGAGGCAAAAGTTAATCTGCATCTTCTATTTCTCATTTCTAGTCTTACTCCTCTTCCTGGAGAGAACCATCTATCTCAGGTGTGCATTCTTCCCTAGTTTTCTTCTGGTTTTCACAAAATCCAGAGTGCTTGTGTGTGTAAGAACCACTGATCTTTTGGGGTGCCCAAGTGGCTAAGTCAGTTAAGCATCTGACTTTGGCTCAGGTCACAATCTCACAGTTTGTGAGTTCAAGACCTGCATCGGGCTCTGTGCTGACACCTCAGAGCCTGGAGCCTGCTTTGGATTCTGTGACTCCCTGTTTCTCTACCCCTCCCTCACTCATGCTCTATCTCTCTCTCTCTCTCAAAAATGAGTAAACATTAAAAAAAAAAAATAAGAAGAAGAAGAACCACTGATCTTTTTATTGTCTCTACAGTTTGCCTTTTTCCAGAATGCCATATGTTTGGAATCATATAGTATGTAGCCTTTTCAGTAGGGCCTCGTTCATTTAGTAAAATGCATTTAAGGTTTCCCCATGTCTTTTTGTGTCATTTCTTTTTAGTGCTAATATTCCCTTGTATGGATATATCACTTTATTTTTCCATTCACCTCTTGAGGGTCATCTTGATTATTTCCAAGTTTTGGTACTTACAAATGAAGCTGCTGTAAATATTTGTGTGTAGGTTTTTGTGTGGACATGAATTTTCAACTCATTTATGATTGCTGGATCACATGGTAAGGGTACATTTAGCCTTGTGAGAAACTGCCAAACTGTCTTCCAAAGTGGCTGTACTATTTTGCATTCCCATGAAGTTTTAAAAAATTTTTTTTCAACGTTTTTTATTTATTTTTGGGACAGAGAGAGACATAGCATGAACAGGGGAGGAGCAGAGAGAGAGGGAGACACAGAATCGGAAACAGGCTCCAGGCTCCGAGCCATCAGCCCAGAGCCTGACGCGGGGCTCGAACTCACGGACCGCGAGATCGTGACCTGGCTGAAGTCGGACGCTTAACCGACTGCGCCACCCAGGCGCCCCTCCCATGAAGTTTTAAAAGAAAATCTAATTTAAAAAAAATTAGATGGGGGTCAGGCACCTGGGTGGCTCAGTCGGTTGAGCGCCTGACTTCATCTCAGGTCATGATATCACGGTTGGTGGGTTCGAGCCCCGCATCGGGCTCTGTGCTGACAGCTCAGAGCCTGGAGCCTGCTTCGAATTCTGTGTCTCCCTCTCTCTCTGCTCCTCCTCTGCTCATGCTCTGTCTCTCTCTCTGTCAAAAATAAATGAACATTTAAAAAAAAAAAGTAACAAAACAAAACAAAACCCCAACATTTAACTTGGCAATCTTTCTTTCATAAACCACATATATTCAGTCTCTTGAATTCTCCTATGAACCAGTTTTACCATCTTGATGGTGCCCCAATTAACAAGGTAAATAAATATTCAACATGTGCTCACTTAAATGTTCGTATTAAAGGCCAGTTTTCACCTTTTAAACATTTTACTTTGACAATAAGAGCCAATGATATTTCCTACATGGAAGATGGCCCTACTGATTAACCATAGGAAGAAAACCCTTTCATCTTTTTTCTAAGTTATGGTAATGACCTTCACAGTCACACTCAGATTCCTCAGGGTCAACTCACGTGTAAACTGGCTCAGCAACCCTATTAAAGGCTAATATTTTATAAGTGCGAAAGAGTAGCTGGTGAACATTCCAGTGAACTGATCCATAGATTCATTAAAACAAACAAAAAAAAAATGTTTCAACTTGAAAACCAATTACTAGATAAATGCTAAGTCACCCTGGTATAAATCTGATTAAAGTGAATTTTTCAAGTCATGCAGTCTCCATTTTTCTATATATTTTTAATTTGGTGGCTTCTGTTAAAGGAGAAGATTGAAATCAACCCTCTGCAACTAGGTCTTAGACTTATCTTTAAGAAATAGAATCCTCACAGTGTTTTGAGGCCTACTGGCCGAATTCTGACACTGCACAGAACTTCCCCAGGCGTAGAGACAGAGTAGAATTACGAGTCTGGTAGGCAGGGAGGCTAGGGTGTGTGGTTTGAATGTCAAGGGCATTCTCCGGCTTGCTGCAAACCTCATGCTGATTCGTCCATTCTCAGACTTTTGAGCTGAAGCCTACTTCTCTGCAGTCTCAAGTTATTCCAGACCGTGTATAGAATGATTTTCTCTCTTCACCTTCCTCAGATGTGGAGCTCCAGCAGCGGCTGGCACTGTGCACATGTAACCTGCACGCCACACATCCCCCCCTCGGTTAATGTAAAGGCCCCAACATAAACATTAGTTCTCTTGAGTGTTCCAAGGATTTTAAAGGGTTTGGTGTTGTAAAAAAATATTTAGTCAACTCGTGACAGCTACAATCCTGCTCCTGTTTCAGCTTTTAAAAAAAGAAGGAAGAAATAAAAAAAAGGAAACCATACTCATTTCTTCCTTCCACAGCTCAGTGACGTTCCAAAAAGTAGAAAGAATCCCTTAGCTTGCCTCACTGGTAGAAATGCCTGGTTGGGACATTCCTTTGGCCACTTTAGCTGAAAGCTGCATACCTCGGGGACTGAAGCATCCCTGCTTTAGTCTCCTGTCTGAGAACTGACTGAGAACTGTCTACAAAGATAGGAGAACTCTGTGCAAAACCCCCGGAGAAAGCAACCCCAAACCACACCTGAACCCAGATGGAGGCCGCATTCCCAGAGAGAAAACACAGCCACTGAGATAGTGGAACCACTCAGGATCCCTTTTTATTTTGACTGTTGAACAGGTAATTACTGTCTTAGGAGTGTTTGTTTCCAACATATCGAAGGAAACTCTTTTACCTGGTGAAATGGGGCAGTTGTCATTATGACACACTGTGGTAACCTTCTCCAAGAAGGCATCCTTGCAAGCGAAGGAAACTGCCCTATAGGAAACGGAAAAGTTGGCCTGTCCTTTTTTATCTAAGATACTCATGTTCCTGGCCCTTTTGCTACAGTAGTTTGTGCTTAATTCTTTGTTGTGTTTGGCAATGAGCTGGTGAGAAAAACAAGGGTATTAATAATGATAATAGACATTTGAACTTCCTGGGTACACTATGTGCTTGTACCCAAGTGCTGAATAGAATTTTTTAAAAAGATATTTGTGTGTGTGTGTGTGTGTGTGTGTGTGTGTGCGCGCGCGCGCGCGCGCGCCATGAGACTAAATTTTGCCACAAACTTAAGTCATTCATTTTCCTTTGTCCCGGAAAAAAACACATTTTTGTCTCTGTGGCATTTGAATCAACTCTCATTTCCTACTTTTGGCATTTGAAAAGGTTTTATGACATAAAGTCATTTTATTTATGTGTTTGGCAACTCATGCCACAAAGCCTTAGGGCCTGCCAATTAAAAACACAGCAGCAAAGGAGTGAAGCAGTTTGATGATTTTCCATAGATGGGAAAATGGTTTTCCATCATCAGCAAGCTCCTTGCAATATGATACTGCTGTTCAGTGACTCAAATGCTATAAATCTGGTTGTCTTTCTGGTTTTGTGGCAAATCCCACCTGCTGTGGTCTTTGTTGGTAACTTGTGGATTTTGGTCTGATTGCCAATTATTGATCCCTCTTCTCTATCCCCCTCTTGTTAGAAAGGTGGAAAATCAAGGAGGAGGAGGAGGAGGAGGAGGAGGAGATAGACAGGAAGAAAGGTGGAAAATCAGCAAGAATTGTAGGTGCTGGGAAAACAGGGGTCCTGGTAGGAGTCCCCTATGGGTGGTACCATTTATGAACTATGATCTATAGAATTCAAATTCTAGGGCAATTGAAGTCTGCTGCAGAAGTTTTCTTGGCATATTAAAATTTCCTGCAAGAGAATTTACCAGAAAAGGCATACTCGAGGTGAAGAACTGGTGTCTACATCTTTGCCTCAGATGGTCAAATTTCTGGGAAAAACTCAGCTGGGAGCTCTTCTGAGAAATAGGCTGACATCACAAGGTTGAGGGACTTATTGCCTCAAGACTCTAATGCTCTATAAATTTGCCAAAGTCACTATTTGTTTAAAATTGACTCTAGGGGTGCCTGGGTGGCTCAGTTGGTTAAGTGTCTGACTCTTGATTTTGGCTCAGGTCATGATCCCAAAGTTGTGGGATCGAGCCCCGTGTCAGACTCCATGCTGAGTGTGGAGCCTCCTTAAGATTCTCTCTCTCAGCCAAAGCATAAGAGACTGTTAAAAACTGAGAACAAACTGAGGGTTGATGGGGGGTGGGAGGGAGGGGAGGGTGGGTGATGGGTATTGAGGAGGGCACCTTTTGGGATGAGCACTGGGTGTTGTATGGAAACCAATTTGACAATAAATTTCATATATTGAAAAAAAATAAAATTAAATAAAAAGTTAAAAAAAAATTAAAAAAAAAAAGATTCTCTCTCTCCCTCTCCCCTGCTCACACTCTGTCTCTCTGTAAAATAAAAAAAGAAAAAAGAAAAAAGAAAAAAATTTTACTCTGGCTTGTAATCACATGCATTGATGGTTCCTTACATACAAATGGAGAAGCAGTGCTCCAGGAGTGAATGTCCTGTACTGTGAGGGATTCCAGTGCTAGCAGTTTATATGATTAATACAGTGGTAAGAACACATTTGGTGGAAGCCTCCAGCAAAAGCAATTTATATATTTATCTCTGATGCCTTTTCTCCCATAATTTGGCCTTCTTAAATAACGTGATTCACCAAATTGCACTTTGGGCATTCTGAAAATTCAACATTATCACTGACTAAACAGTAAATTGAAACCAGAAGATGTTTAGGTGTTTAAATGACCTAATCTAATCCTTGACAACTCCTTCTCTAACTCCCTACCTTCTTTCTCTTCCTCTTTTTTTTTTTTTTAATTACAGAAGTGTGGCATTAACATATGGAATAAGAGTTATACATGGAATTATTACAGCACAAAAAATTTTTTTAAATCTCTCATGGTTCTATCAACAATCATTACAGTCATATTATTGTGTTTCCTTCCAGTCTTTTTTCAATACTGAAATTTTATGTATTTTGTATCATAAATTGCATGTATTATACTATAATGTATTATAAATTGACATGCTTACCATAAACAATTTATATGCAGAAATGAATAAAGGAGAAGCTAACATTTCCTATGATCCCAACCCACAAGAGTCATAAAAATAATTACTGTGAAAAGTTTGATAAAATTATCTATTACATATATCAAGTTTATATATGCATTCTATATTATGTTATAATATATAAGTTGATATGTAGTATCTAATATGTTATCTATTATATATGCTGACTTGATACTTTTACCAAATGGTTTATACTGTATATTCTGTTCAATAACTTGTTTTTTTTTCATAACAATACATCTAAACATCTTTCAGAGTCCAAATATGTGTATCTCCTCCATTTAAAAAATGACTATATAGTATTCTGTTGCACGGATGTACCATACCTTATGTAATCCCTACTGATGAAGATTTTTTATTTCTAACTTTTTGCTTTTATAAAGAATACAGTGGTCATTGTATATTTATCTTTGCACACCTGTTTGTGAAGTGGAGTTGTTGGATCAAAGGATATTGTGCATATATTTTAAAATATGATCATAATTACATTGTATGTAATTATGTCTTCCATTTCCACTAAAGATTATATCATTCATGATATCATATTAACTTTGTAAGAATCATTTTAATAGCTGTGTAACATCTCACCAAGCAAACTCATGCTTCTGAGTCATATGAATATTGTACACATGAAACACTTATCCCTCACTGTTTTTAACTATATGAAACACTTACCCTCACTGTTTTCAACTACTAACACTACTGGCTGGCTTTAACCACATCTTGAGTGGAACTCAATTTGACCATAAAACATGTCTTGCTGGAGGTAAATAATAGCTAACCAATTTTTTAAAATTGCATTATGTCTTTGAAAGTAGAAAAAAGACACAACAGAGTCACATTGCCTAATTTCACTAAAAGAATAAACCAATATTTCAAAGATAAAAAATTCCTTTTTTTAAGTTTATTTTTATTTATTTTGAGAGAGAAATAGAGAGCAAGCAGGAGAGGGTCAGAAAGAGGGAGACAGAATTCCAAGCAGACTCTTCACTGTCAGCACAGAGCCCAATGCAGGGCTCGAACTCACGAATTGTAAGATCATGTCCTGAGCCAAAATCAAGAGTCAGACGCCTAAGTGACTGAGCCACCTAGATGCCCCCCCAAAATTATTTTTTGATGGCAAATCCAAGCCACCTAAGGTTTCAGTGAAAAATCTTTTAAAAATAGTCATTAAAAACAAAATAGTCCTGTCAGAGCAAGAAGAAGTTTCTAAAGTTAAAACAGTTCATTAGTAGTTAACCTAGGTAACGACATTTTCTGACCACATGATGTTTGTTGACCCTGTTTCTCATCCCCTGGTTTATACATACATTGTTCCTGGCTGATGGCTGTCAGATAGTTTCATACCATCATCAATAAATCCTGTAGGTAATATGCAGACTAATGAGCTTGTTCAGACTTATGTCCCCAATCTGCATTAAATCACACCTCTATGAAGAGCCTACTTCCCAGAAACATCAAACATAGAAGATTCTGCAATTATGGAAACTTTTGTTTGTTCTATGTGAAGAATTGTCCAGAGTCCAGGATTTTCAAAAATGAGTAAGTGAAAGCTTTTTTTTTCCACATAAAATCGTATATGAAACCTAATATGCAAAACATTAAAGAAAAATCTGCTCATGTCCAAGCTAGATCTGTGCTCAGAGCCCCACTTCCTCAGTTCTCTCTTTCCTCCATTATTGTGTGGTTGTTGAGATACCTCCTCAGGTTGCAGCTGGGTCTACAGTAAGAAACAAAACAAAGTAATAGAGAAGATATTAGTAAGTTATGAGAGAGACCAAATATGCAAGAAATGAATCCTATCTTCTGTACACTTGATCTTAGCCAAAAGGCTGAGAAGCAATGAATCCTATCTTCTATAGATACGTGGTTCTGATATTTAGTGCCTTTTAAACTCTGTGAAATATACACAATTATGGCTAAAGTCTATATGGCCAATCCCAGAACACCTGGGAGGCTCAGTTAGTTGAGCATCTGGCTTCCGCTCAGGTCATGATCTTGAGGTTCATGCATTTGAGCCTCACAGCGGGCTCTTTGCTGACAGCATGGAGCCCGCTTCAGATTCTCTGTCCCCCTCTTTCTGCCCCTCCCCTGCTTGCACTCTCGCTATCAAAAATAAACAAACATGTATTTAAATAAAATAAAATGGCCAATCTCATTATTAACTAAAATCCGATGACAGAGAAAGTTTCTTTTTAATGCCAAGTTTAATTCAATTTAAACCAGAAAAACAGTATATTCACAGACACTGTTGGACATAATCTGGTTATAAGAATGATACTGAAGTTAATCTATCATGCAGATTTTAGTGATAATGTAAATATAAAGTTTGGTATATTTTTATGTATTAAACAAGTGTGTTTGGAGAATACCCTCATTCTACAGTCCAGCTTGGCATGGCAGGTTTCATTCCACCAGGATGAAAGCAAATTGGAAGATCTAGAAGTTTGGAATTAGGGTAGTCCCATCTTTTAGCACAATTTTAATTTTTTAAATTTGTTTATGTTTGAGAGAGAGAGAGAAACAGAACATGAGCGGGGGAGGGGCAGGGAGAGAGGGGGACAGAGGATCTGAAGTGGGCTCCACACTGACAGCAGAGAGCCTGACGGAGGGCTCAAGCCCACAAGCCAGGAGATCGTGATTTGAGGGGAAGTAGGACATTTAACCGACTGCACCACCCAGGTGCCCAGCACTACTTTAAAAGTGAGTCTAGCAGTGGCTCAGTTGGAAGAGCATGTGACTCTTGATCTTGGGGTTGTGAGTTCTAGCCCCACATGGGGCATAGAGATTAAATAAATAAACTTTAAAAAAAATGAGTCCAAAGACTGTCTACATCAGAATCAAGTTGAGGTGTTAAAAATATACTTTTTTCTACTTTATCTCCAAAGACTCTTATTCACTATCTGGGGAGAAGTCCAAGAATCTGTACTTTTTCAAACCGGCTCCATGTGATTCCAATATGGACTGAGGCAAGAAGCTGGTGATGGGGAGTTCCAGCGAGAGATAATACGAATTTTGATATGCGAATGCACAGAGTTCAGCTGCAAGTAAATATAAAGCAGGTAAACTATAAAACAGGTAGGTGACATCCAAGATGTCTCAGAATGGTCCTGTTAGTCCTGGGTTACCCATTCTCAGATCTATTCTTCCAGCTCTTTGTCCTCTCTGCTCAGCATAGTAGGGTGCCTGGTTCTTGCAGGCTGTTTCCTAGCCCCATTCAGCCTGTCGTTAAGTGGGAATCAGGCACTGGCATAAATCTGAAGGGCAGAAGAGAGAAAGCAGGGCATTTTCCCTGCTTTTCTGTCTTAACCTTCTCTGGCAGCAATCGTATATTCTTCATGATTTCCACTTCCATCAGGCAGGCCCATTGTGGTTCTTGCTCCCATTAGCTGATTCCCACCAATGGGGGCTCTAATCGTATCATTTTCTACCCTTTCTCTCTAGCCTTCAGGTGGTAGTGCCTTCCTTCTGCTGCTGCTAATATCTGGGATACCTGAACATCCCATATTGGCTTCTCAGCTATTTCATCATCCACATAACCAATTCCTTTTATTAGATTATATTTTACATATTCAGAAGTTTCTTTTTTTAACACTTTTTCAAAACGTTTAAAGTTTATTTAGTGTGTGTGTGTGTGTGAGAGAGAGAGAGAGAGAGAGAGAGAGAAAGCAGCAGAGGGGCAGAGAGAGAGGGAGAGAAAGAATCCCAAGCAGGTTTCTCACTGTCAGCGCAGAACCCAATGCGGGGCTCGAACTCACGAACTGTGAGATTATGACCTAAGCCAAAACCAAGCGTCAGATGCTCAACAGACTGAGCCACCCAGGTGCTCCAGAACAGCTTTTGTTTTCTTGGTGGATTCTAACTGCTGCAGGGCTCCAGCCACAGAGCTAGCTAGAGTTCAGAACCAGGTTTCCACTTGCTACTGGAACAGGTGGGCAAGAATAAGGCAGAAAGGTCCCAGTCGTGCTGGTGGGGTCATGGGGTGTATGCCTCAGGATTCTCCAAATTATACCCCATTACACATTACAAATGTGTAATGAAGCTTGGTGCCTCCCCAAAGGCTGCATCCTGTGGTCTTCGACAAGGTCACAAGGGTACAATGTCTTCTGGAAGCCATATGACTGGAGTACCTAGCATATAGTAGGTGCTTGATAGATATTTATTGATTGGATGTGTATAGTGTGCAAGGGAAATTATCTGATCAGAATTAGGGGAAAGAATTTGAAAGAGATTCTTTTTAACACAATCCAACAAATATTTCTGGTGTGAAAAGGAAATTATAGGTTGTTTTTCTGAAACTATTTTTATTTTTAAGGCCCCAGAACTTTTTGGTGAACTGAATATTTTATAGGGATTAAGTCAGTGTTTTTTAAAACCAGAAAACAGGGGCGCCTGGGTGGCGCAGTTGGTTAGGCGTCCGACTTCAGCCAGGTCACGATCTCGCGGTCCGTGAGTTCGAGCCCCGCGTCAGGCTCTGGGCTGATGGCTCGGAGCCTGGAGCCTGTTTCCGATTCTGTGTCTCCCTCTCTCTCTGCCCCTCCCCCGTTCATGCTCTGTCTCTCTCTGTCCCAAAAATAAATTAAAAACGTTGAAAAAAAAAATTTAAAAAAATAAATAAATAAATAAAATAAAACTAGAAAACCATGCCTATGAACTAAGGTTTTATTTTTATCTACCTGGCAATGAATATTAGTCACTATCTTATTTTTGCAAAAAAAAAATACATGTTATGAGATAAGGAGTTTCAGATGCTTATTATGTTAGATTTCTACCACAGTTTTGTAGCAAAGCGTTATATTCCTAGGAAAGCAAAAATCTAGTATTATTGGAAGAACAATTAAGACTTAGGAGAAAGTAAAATGTACTGAGATTAATAGGTTAATTTTTCAATGTAGGTTGGTACATTTAATACTTTTATATTAATAAATGAAATGAAGTCCAAATTTCCATGTAATTGGTCTCACTCAATTACCATGACATGTAATTTTTTTTTCAAAGTCAAACATCAAAAGGTCATAAAACATGAATTAAGTATCTTTGTTGTGGGGTTGAATTATGGTTGACTTTTTTCCCCCTCTGATTCCTTTTTCATTACCCATATATTTCTAAAATGAGTATTCATCCTATTTTAAGTTGAAAAAGAAAACAAAGTTAAAAGAAAATAGAAGACAGCTTTTTCTTTGCTTGTTTGTTTTATTTTGTTAAGAAAGGACAGCAAAAATGCTAACCATAAAGGGAGAAATGGGCAAATTGGTTTGGACTATGTTAAAATTAAAAACTTATGCTCATAAAAAGACAACCCACTGATATAGCCATCAAAAAGATTGTTTCCAGGGGCGCCTGGGTGGCTCAATCCGTTGGGTGTCTGACTGGGACTCAGGTCACGATCTCGCGGTGAGTTGGAGCCCTGCATTGGGCTCTATGCTGCCAGATCAGAGCCTGGAGCCTGCTTGGGATTTGGTGTCTCCCTCTCTCTCTTCGCCTCCCCCACTCATGCTCTGTCTCTCTCTGTCTCTCAAAAAAGAATAAACTTTTAAAAAAATTTAAAAAAAAAGATTGTTTCCGGAATATAGTAAGGCCTCCTAAAAATCTATAAGAAAAAGACAATCGAATAGAAAAATGCACAAAATGTCTGATAAATGTATACAGAGATGCTCACCTTCATTTGTCATTAGGGAAATGCAAATCTTAACCATAATGAAATACTTCTACACACCTAGCAGAATGTATATAGAGAAAACTATAGGCTGTAAAAAAAAAGTATTGGTGAGGATGTGGAATAATTGAAGTTCTCATACATTGCTGGTAAGAATGGTAAACTGACTAATTTTGCTTAGCATAATACCCTCTAGTTCTATCCAAGTAGTTACAAATGGCAAGATTTCGTTCTTTTTGATTGCCGAGTAATACTCCATTGTGTGTGTGTGTGTATATATATATATATATATATATATATATATATAATATCTAATTTATCCATTCATCCATTGATGGAAATTTGGGCTCTTTCCATACTTTGGCTATTGTTGATAATGCTATAAACATTGTGGTGCATGTGCCCTTTTAAAACAGCATACCCATATCCCTTGGATAAATACCTAGTAGTGCGATTGCTGGGTCGTAGGGTAGTTCTATTTTTAATCTTTTGAGGAACCTCCATACTGTTTTCCAGAGTGGCTGCACCAGTTTTCATTCCCACCAGCAGTGCAAAAGAGATCCCAAGATAGTCTATATTGTTGAGAGTACATACTAGGGGTGCCAGTCGGTTAAGCGACTGACTGTCGATTTCGGCCCAGGTCATGATCTCATGGTTCATGAGTTTGAACCCCACATCAGGATTCATGCTGATGGTGCAGAACATGCTTGTGATTCTCTCTCTCTCCCTCTCTCTCTCTGCTCCTTCAGTGCTCTTTCTCTCTCAAAATAAATAAATAAACTTATCCATTGATATTAAGTTGAAATGTATACAAAATTAATTTATGATGCCAGAAGTTAAAACAGCAATTACTCTTGACATGGGTAATGACTGGAGAGGATATGGGGAGGTTTTCTACAGAGTGGTCAATATCTTGTATCTTTTTCTGGGCACAGGTTACAAGGATGTGTTAGTTTATAAAAAATTTATCCACCTGTACTCTGATAATAAGTGCACTTTTATTTATGGAGATTATATTTCATTGCTTCTTGGTCTTTTGGCTAAGATCAAGTGTGTGGAGATTATACTTCAATAAAAGGTATTTTTTTAGGTTTATTTTTATTTATTTTTGAGAGAGAGAGCATGAGCAGAGGAGAGGCAGACAGAGAGAATCCCAAGCAGACTCCAAGCCACAGCTCAAAGGCTGACACAGGGCTCAAACCCATGAACTATGAGATCACGACTTGAGCAGAAATCAAGAGTTAGATGCTCAAATGACTGAGCCACCCAGGTGCTCCTCAATAAAAAGTTTTAAAGGAAATGCTCTAATGGGTCCTCAGAACAACAATTTGCTTATATGGCATACATGCCTATAGCTCTTGTTACTAAATAAGCATAGTATTTTTTCTGTATTTCCCTCTTTAAACAAATCTGTGGTAAGAAGAATGATGCTCCCCCCAAAAATGTCCATGTCCTAATTATCAGAATCTGCAAATATGTTACTTTATATGGCAAGAAGGACTTTGCAGATGTAATTAATGTAAGAATCTTGACAAGGAGGATTATTCTGGGATACCTGGGACCTAAAATCACATGTGTCTTTAAAATTGAAGAACTTCTGGGGCACCTGGGTGGCTTAGCCGGTTAAGCATCCTCTCTTGATCTTGGCTCAGGTGATGATCTCACTGTTCAGTTCGTGGGTTCAAGCCCTGTGTCGGCGGGCTCTGTGCTGATGGCATGGAGCCTGCTCGGGATTCTGTCTCTCTCTTTCTCTACCCTCCATCCCTCAAAATAAATACATTAATTAATTTTTAAAAGTTGGAGAACTTCTCTCAATGTGGTCAGAGGGAGATGGGACTATGGGAAAATGGTCAGAGAGATGAACTGTTGCTAGCTTTGAAGAGGGAGGAGGGAAGCTTTGAGCCAAGGAATGTGAGCAGCCTTTAGAAGCTGAGGAAGGCAAAGAAATGGGTTCTCCTTTACATCTTCCAGAAGGGAGCACAGCCCTGCCAAGATCTTGATTTTAGCCCACTGAGATACATGTTGGATGTGACCCACAGAACTATAAAATAATCAATTTGTTTTGGTTTACACTACTACGTTTGTGGTAACTTGTTAAAGCGGCAACAGAGACTAATATACCATCCTCCTGATTGCTGGAAATGCAAAATTTTTAAAAATCTCACGCTTTTATACCTAATGGGCTGCAACTGTCAGCAGCAGCAAAAGAGACCTGGAATGTCAGGAGTTTGGCAAGATTGAGTTACGAACTATATTGAATCAAACAGATAGGCAAAGAGTAAAGGGCACAGGGGACTTATCTGTAGTTCAACCCCTTAGGTGTTCTTGGAGCCTCTGTCATGAAGAAAAGTGCTGTTTCTGCAAGGTGCAAAGGCCAGGGCAATGCTTTTACATAAACATGCTCTTGGTAAAACAACAAAAATAGCTTCATAAACAGGGAAATCATTCCAATAAACACATGACATGCCAGTGATCTTAAAAACCCGTTCAGGCATCTAAGAACAAGTTATACCTCCCTGACCTCCCTGACCATGGGCCAACAAGATGATCTCTCCATGGTTTCCAACAGCAAGAGAATAATACAAGGAAGCAGAGGACTGGATCAGTTGTGATTAGCAAGCCTGCAAACTAATAACCTGAAAATGTGTCCATGATTGGCAACCCACTCTCTCCACCAACATTCTTTGATAGGGACCTTTGGTGGTCTTTTTCCCCATTGTTTTTTAAGTATCATGTAAATATAGCTTCAATACAAGTTTCCTAAACCCTCCTATACAGAAATTTTGGAACCACCACTGGAACTAATATTTGATACATGACATTGGCACATCCTCAGTAGAAAATAGTTTGGCATTACCTTCTCAATTTGTACGTATGCCTACCTGTATTAGTTTCCGGTGTCTGCTGTGGCAAATCACCACAAACTTGAGGACTTAAAACAATAGTAGTTTATTCCCTCACAGTTCTGGAGACCAGAAGTTTAACATCAGTTTCACTGGACTGAAATCAAGGTGTTGGCAAGGTACCTTGCCTTCTCTTCTGTCTGAATTCAAATCTCCTTCTGGCTCCCACTTTATAAGGACAGTTGGATTGCAATTAGGGCTCACTAGGATAATTCAGGATAATTTCCCTATCTCAAGATCTTTAACTTAATTACATTTGCTAAAACTCTTTTTCCAAATAAGATCATAGGTTTGAAGGATTAGGATGCAGACATATCTTTGGGGGGCATTGTCAGCCTACCCCAATACCCTAGCAATTCCACTCCTATAAAGTGCTCCTTTACACTCCTGCCTAAGTGTATTTTGTAATTTTTTAAAGTTTTGTTTGTTTGTTTCTTTATTTATTTATTCATTTTGAGAGAGAGTGTGAGTGGTGGGGAAGGGGAGAGAAAGAGGGAGAGAGAGAGAATCCCAAGCAGGCTCGCACTCTCAACACAAAGCCCAATGAGGGACTCAAACTCATGAACGGCAAGATCATGACCTGAGCTGAAATCAAGAGTCAGACGCTTAATGGACTGATCCACCCAGGTGCCCCCTAAGGGTATTTTTTGAAATACATTTTAAAACTCTAAAGGAAACCACCAGATGCCTATTGACAGGTGAATGGATAAGTAGAATAGCATATTCACAGAAATGGAAATTTATCCATCAGTGAGAATGATTGATGTAGCAACAGGAAACAACATGAATACACTAGAAATAATGGTGAGTAAAAAAGCAAATCCTCACTAGTGTACATAGTATGATACTGTTTTTATAAAATTCAAAACATATGGGGCTCTTGGGTGGCTCAGTTGGTTAAGCATCTGACTTTGGCTCAGGCCATGATTTTGTGGTTTGTGAGTTCAAGCCCCACGTTGGGCTCTGTGCTGAGAGCTCAGAGCCTGGCGCCCGCTTCAGATTCTGTGTCTCCCCCTCTCTCTGCCCCTCCCATGCTCATACTCTCTCTATCTGTCTCTTAATAATAAATAAACATTAAAAAATTAAAAAAATTAAATTCAAAAACATATAAAACACTGACTAGGGACAAATATGTGGTAAAGCCATGATTTTCTTTTAAATAAAGGCAGTGATAAAGGCAAAATGTAGAATGTGGTCACCTCTGTGTTGGAAGGGATGGAAAATGGAGCAGGCTGGGGGTATGGGATTGAGAAGGAATAGCCAGGTAACTTCAATATGGGAGATGTTTTAGTTCTTATGTTGCATGGCAATTCCTTAAGTGTAATGTCACAAGTGTTGCTTTAAATCTATCACGTATTGCATTTTAC
Source organism: Panthera uncia (assembly GCF_023721935.1). Taxonomy (NCBI): domain Eukaryota; kingdom Metazoa; phylum Chordata; class Mammalia; order Carnivora; family Felidae; genus Panthera; species Panthera uncia. Next base: position 17,838 of record NW_026059633.1, on the reverse strand, counting down.
AAATCCCCAAGGTAATTAGTGGTATTGTATTGGGCATTTTTTGTAGCTAGGTACAGACTCATGCTTGCTAGGGAAAACAAAGATTGATCACAAGGATTCATATGCATAGGAACTGGAAAGCATCTGTGATTTGAAGAAGCCTAAGTACTCTGTCCTCCACTGTTACATGCAGAGGGTAAAGAGACTGCAGCAGGAAGTGTAGTTCAGCAAAAAATAGATTCTCTGACCAATTCTTCACTTGCAGATAGCTTCATCTTTGAGGCTGGTATTTCCTCCCTAAATATAAAAATAATCCAGACTTAATGAATCATGATTTCCAAGGAAGACATCAGATCATCTGCATATTTGATAAGCATACTAGGTTATTCTCATTATCAGGGAAATTTGGAAAATTTCTGGAGCATGCTTCTCAGATGTGCATGTGCACAGGAATCACTTGGCATCTTGTTGAAGTGCAGATTTTGATTTAGTCATTCTGGAGTGCAGTCTGAGTCTGCCTGAGAAGTCTCAGGGAATGCAGGCATTGCCAGTCAAGGGCAGTTTTTGAGAAGCTAGCTTCTAGAGTTCAGTAGAGTGTTACAGACCCCCTTTGAGAATCTGGGAAGAGCTCTCTATATATCTGTTTCACAGGAGAATGCATAAAGAAAATTTAACATAAAATTGCAAAGGGTTTGGAGGGCCCCTGAACACTATTCATAGGCTAATAAGACACACCATCAACCTGGTTCCGATGAGGAGGTGACAGAAATCTTCAATTAATAATGTCTAACATTTATTGAGTACCTATTATGTGCCTTGGCACTGTGCTAGGTGTTCTAGACATATTATCTCATGTAATCCTCACAACAAACCTATAAGGTAGGTCCTATTTTTATCATTCTTATCTTACAGGTAAAAAAAAAATGGTGCAGAGAAAGTTTTTGGTAATTTGCTCAAAGGTATTCTGCGAGCCTGATTCCTGAGCCCAGGTGTTTAATTACTACGTAAGTACTGCAGTCTTAATGTGTTATAATTACATGAAGGAAGTAATTTTATTTTATTAAAAATTGTCTGGAGGGGTGCCTGGGTGGCTCAGTCGGATAAGTGACTGACTTCAGCTCACGTCATGATCTCTCGATTCATGGGTTTGAGCCCCGCGTCAGGCTCTGTGCTGAACACTTGCTCAGAGCCTGGAGCCTCCTTCAGATTCTGTTTCTCCTTCTCTCTATGCCCCTCCCCTGCTTGTGTTCTGTCTCACTCAAAAATAAATACATGTTAAAAAAAATTGTCTGGAAAGTGAAAATGTGGGCAAACTAGACCTGAGGTTTTCAAATTCTGATGGGCATCAGAATCTCCTGGGGAATTTGTTAAATATGATAACAAAACAATGTTTGGGTTCCACACTAGATCTTCATCTTAAAATCAGAATTTCTGGATTGAATGTATTCTTAAATGTAAACAGGATCTAAGGCAACACTTCCAACACTTCATTCAAGCTATAGGTGGCAACAGATGCTATGACAGGGAATCCAGAAGTTTAAACAGGAATGGAATTTAGAATTACCATTGCCTCAGGCACAAGGAACAGCTTACTTTTTACCAGATTTCTTAATTCTAACTGTGGCAGGGGTCCTTCCCCATAGCCTGCATTTTTAGCTCCTTGAGTTTCTTCTCCTCTGTTTCTGGTTGAATGTCTTATCTCGTCCATTTCCTTGACCTGCTTCTTGGGCTGCTTCAGGGGCTTCCTCTTGCCACCTTCAGAGCCCCACATGGCGCCTGCTACCTCTTTCCCCGACCCTGCCACCGGAAGCCTGTTTAACCAACACCCCAGATGATTTCAATGTGCAAAGTTTGAGTATGACTGCTATAGGTGTTAGACAGGCAGCATTTTAAAAGTGCAAAGGAGGGGCGTCTGGTTGGCTCAGTGGGTTAAGCATCTGACTCATGATTTGGGCTCAGGTCATGATATTTGTCAGGCTCCGGGCTGAAAGCTTGGGATTCTTTCTCTCCCTCTCTCTCTGCCCCTCCCCCACTCGTGCTTGCTCTCTCTCAAAATAAATAAATAACCTTAAAGAGTGCAAAGGAAAGTTAAATGAAATCTGTTATGTGAGAAACTCTGAAAGGGAAGGTAGCCCCTAGAGGGTTAGGAAGTTCTTAGAAATGCTTTACAGGCTCTGATCTTAATAAGGAAGAAAAGCAGGGAAGCACCTGTAAGTTTCCTTTGCTTTCCTTTGCTCCCTTGACTTCCATTCAGGTGTATTCCATAACATCTTCACTTAGAAGGGGATAGATCCACTTTTAAAGTACTTCATATTATCATGGACACAAAAAAGTGCTTATAAAGTGGTGTCATGGACCCGTAAACAAAGTGGCAGGAAAATTAACCCTACTCCTCCCTTTCCCTCCAGACAAGCTTAAATTTGGGGGTAAAATACTAAAATAACAGGAAAAAAGGGTGGGAGGCACAGTTTGACTCTCTTCTGAACTCTTATTTATTTTCCTTTTTCTCATTCATTTGTTTATTCGAGCAATTTTTTTTTTTTAGTTGCATGTGACTTCATTGTGCCAAGTACAACTCTAGAGCTGGGAATACAGTGCTGAAGGATGCCTACTGCCATTGCTTAAGGAAATGAGTTAGGCAGTCATACCCATACAGTCATGGGTTGAAGAGAGGGAAAAGTATAATGTGAGAAGAGCACACCCATGGGTTGTGAACAGAAAAGGAATCAGGAGAGAAGGGTGGATTTTATTTTGTTTCTAAAACAGCTGAAGAAGGTAGATACTGAAGAAGAGCAGGAACTAGATGGCAATCCTATTCAAGATTTTTTTTTGTTATTGAAAAAAATTTTAATGTTTATTTTTGAGAGAGAGAGAGAGCTCACGCGCGCGTTGAGAGCACGAGTAGGGAGGGGCAGAGAGAAAGACACAACCCAAAGCAGCCTCCAGGCTCTCAGCTATTAGCACAGAGCCCAACCAGGGGCTCAAACTCACAAACTGTGAGATCGTGACCTGAGCTGAAGTCCGATGCTTAACCCACTGAGCCCCCCAGGCACCTCAAGAGTTTTTTTTAAATAACAATATACGTGTTGGCTTTAACACTATAGATATTTTATAGGTAATTAACTTCTGTAGTTCTGGTGATACATTTTAAAAAAGATTGTTAAAGAAACAATTTGTGAGCATCGTAGAGAAAAGGAAGTGGTGATCAACAGAGCCAGGTGTGGATTTACTAAGAACAAGTCACGCCACACCAACCCCCTTTCTTTGGTAGATTAGGGAACTATGGTAGATTTTGGGTTGAGTGGGTGGTAGGGAAGCAAAAATAATGGAGGTAGATTCACAGAAATCTTTGTTTTTGAAAAAAATATGTATTGTATGTCTGCTTAGATCAGACATTTGCTAGGCAACTTACTTTCGTATTTGATCATCACAGTAAGCCTATTAAGAAGATCTTGTCTTCCTAAAAATCAACTGATGACATAAAACACAGGATCTGCAACACTAAAGGAGAGTGTTGGTGGGAGAAGCTGGTTTGCTCATCCATGAGGCCCCCAAAACTGATCCTAGAGATTCACCTCCTTCCTATAGTTCCTCACACTCGTGCACTGGGCCCAAGAGTTAACAGAAGACTTTAACCCCAATACTGTGTAGCAAAACTGTAAAAGGGCTACAAACCATAAACAAGATTTTAGGAAAGATGGAGGGTAATAAAATGGAAATAAACATAGAAAACAACTTGAAACTGAATAATGCAGTTTACAAAATAAGGTTTGTCGTCTTCAGTTTATAGACTTCAGAGATTAGAACTTCTGCTCACTACTAGATTACCTGTTTTAAATGACTTTTTGTCAAATCACTATGCATTTTCAGTGATTCCTCTTTGCCTCCAGCCACACTTTTAAGCTATAAACTGCTTTAACCTTCCTTTTAGAACCTTCATTTCCACTAATCCAACATGTGAGCGTTTTCACCTCCTTTCTCACTCAGAGGCTTCAGAATGTGCCATTTATTTCGTCTCTATGCTCAAACCATTCTTCAAAGTTCATTCTCCTTGAGCCCTCTTTTCTCTCTGCCCCAATTTTTTCATGTAGGTCTGTGTGGTTTGAAGGACCAGTTTCAATTAAGTTAGCTCAAGTGAAAGGTTTTCTTAGAGTAATATTACATGATTTCTCATAAATAGTACTCAACATACTCTTTAGCCTTCTATCAGTTGTGATATTTGAGGCTTAAACAATTGTTTTGTTTATTTTTGTTTTTTCTCACATATGGAGAAATCTGGAGGTAGCTAGTTGCTGATTGTTTTAGTGGCTCAACGTTTAAAGACCAGTGGCACTACTCTTCTTGGCCTTTTCTTCACCATCACAAGATGGCTGCTATAGCTTAAATATCACATCCAAGTTCAAAGAAGGTAGGAAAAGAAGGGAAGCCAGTCTTTTCCTTTGATTAGGATGGCAAAAACTCTCAGAGAAACCTGCCAGTAGACTTCTGCTTATATTGCATTTGTAAGAACTCTGTAACCCAGCTGCTCATAAAGAAAGTGAAATCACAAGCCACAAGTGATTACTATTGAGACTATAGAAAGAACTTCTACACTTTGATAAACATGAGGTATACAACCGAATAGAAAAAATATGCAGAAGGCAGGAAATTGGTAGAAGAAGAAATATTTTTGGTGAGCAAATTGAAAGATGCTCTATCACATTAATGATCAGGCAAATGCAAATTATGACTACATTGTGATAGCCGGTCATTATGACTACATATTATCCACTGAATTAACAAGAATTAAGACCTCTCAAAAATAAGTGTTGACAAAAATGTGGGGCCGTCTCCACGGCTAGTGTGGGTAAGGTAAAATGGTACAATGACTTGGGAATACAACCTAGGATTATCTAGTGAAGTTGGATGTGGGCAGATGCCTTGATGTAGCAGTTTCACTGCTAGTGATTCCACACAGGAGACATGCATGCCAATGTTCACAGCAGTATTTTTTGTAACAGCAAAAATGGAAATAACCCAGATGCCCATTGTCAGAAAAACGTACAAAGGATATATTCATATAATAGACCTACAACTATTGCAGTAACATGTATAAATATAAGAAATACAATTTTGAGAGGAAAAAAAATCAAAGGGAGAAGACTACATATATCACATAATGTTTTTAAAAGCTAAAAACAAGAAGGCTAAGCAATATATTTTTAGAGATACATACATATATGGTTATATGTTTTTCAACAGAGAAATAACAAAGCAAGAACAAAATAAACACAAAATTCAGGATAGTGGTTAGCCCTCTTGAAGGAGGGACATGGGATACAACACCCAGGTGAATTCAATGATCCTGCAATATTCTAGGTATTAAATTCAGTAGTGGATTAATAGTTGCTCATTTTATTATTATGCTTCATAACTTGTATTTCATATATTATATATTTATATGTCAAATATTACATAATAAGAAACAAGAAAAAATAGCTTTGGTAATAAGTATTAAAATAATTTTAATACATCATATTGCAAAAAACATGTTGGAGGGAGGCACATGCTCTGGTCAACCAGACATTTACAATTTTAATTGTTTTAGCTTTACAATGATATTTTAGTATAATAAAAACTGTATTTGCTTCAGTTCAGGTGGGAAAAAGAACATAAGCACATACAAACACAAATGCTATAGGGGAATTTATTATTACCTTGCAGCAACTTTGGGAAACAAATAAGTAGTTGAGACAAGAAGCAGGGTGATAACAGAAAGAGAGAGGCTTAATAATTTAATGTTAAAGAACAGTGCAAGTAGAGGAGTGGCAACAGAAGTGAGAACACAGCAACATGCAAAGAGAAAGTGGAAATGGAGGATGTAGATTATAGTGTCCTTTTCAAAGTGCTTAGCAACAAAAGAAGAGAAAAAATTAGTTTCTGTCACCTTCGGGGACTCTTCAGGACTATTCTTCCCAAGCCCACTGTGTTTTGCTTTTGTTTAATGCCTGTATTAGACAGAGGAACATGCAGGCCCAAGGATAAACTTTGTTAGGCATTTAAGAAAGCTTCTGAGGTTTCATGCCCAATCTAGGGACACATAAGTACCTATCCCCAAGGGTAATAGTGTCATTATTCAATCAGTGTTTCCTTTTTATTATTTTCACTATCATTTCAAGGTTATTTAAGTTATTCTCAATTCCAAATATTATACCAGAATCCAATCATGACAATAGACCAAAACAAATACCACCACTCCCAACAACAAAAACCCCAAAAGAAAATGACATTTCTTAGACATTCTCTCAATAGAGGATTTATTCATTGCTTATAATCTGCACAAATTACAGATTCCATTTTAAAAAACAGGGAATGACTTAATACGTTTTAAAGGACTTTGCTTTGTTGATCTATTTTTATTTATTTAAAAATTTTTGTAATGTTTATTCATTTTTGAGAGAGAGACACAGCATGAGCATGGGAGGGGCAGAGAGAGAGAGACACACACACAGAATCCAAAATAGGCTCCAGGCCCTGAGCCGTCAGTACAGAGCCCAACGTGGGACTCGAACTCACAAACTGTGAGACCATGACCTGAGCCAAAGTCGAATGCTTAACCAACTGAACCATCCAGGTATACCTTGTTGATCTATTTTTAAAGCAATTATCTGTAACTCCTCCAAAGGGCAAAAAAATTTGTTAATATATTAACTGTTTTCTTTACTTCCTTCTCAGCTAAGAAAATCTGTCCTGGTGTTGGGAAAGGACAGGCAAGAACAATCTATCACCTCCCTATGTAGTTTTTCCAGAGTTCCCAGGTAAAATGCTTATTCCTGCTTTATGTGCCTGTTGTACACCAACAGACTTCTATCACAATATTCATTCAATTACATGCCAGTCTTGTTGATCAAGCAGCAGCCTCCCAGAGGGCAGAGGTCTTTTCTTGCTCATCTTAGTCTCTCTTTAGTGTGCACTGGGTCTTGTATATACTGGGGACTCAATAAATGTTGAATGAATGAATGAACAAACAACAATTATTAATCAATAGGGTTTTTTGAATGTTTACTTTTGAAAAATCATTTTAAAAGTAAATGTTTATTTCAAAAGCTGTTTAAATAAAGCACTCTCCCTAGATTATGTCCAGCATATAATCACAATAAATATTTCTTGAATGAATACCAAATACGTAGATATCACAAGTAATTTCAATTTGTTATGGCCTTGCACTCTAGGAGCCTTGTAACTCTGGAAGTAAGGGAAGCCGTATAAGCAATGGTACATTATTCTCAGTTATAAACTGTTTAAAACTTTTTTAAAGTTTATTTTTTATTTTGAGAGAGAGCTAGCGAGCACAAACATGAGCAGGGGAAGGGCAGAGAGAGAGGGAGAGAATTCCAAGCAGGGTCTGCACTGTCAGTGCAGAGCCCAATGCGGGGCTAGAACCCACCAACTGTGATATCATGACCTGAGCCGAAACAAAGAGTCAGATGCTTAACAGACTGAGTCCCCTAAATTGTTTAAAACTTTTAAAAGATATTCAAACAAAGGTGAAATACAGAATTTACTTAAAAAAAATTTTTTTTTTTATTTGAGAGAGAAAGCGTGTGTGAGTGAGTTGGGGACAGGGGCAAAGGGAGAGAGAAAGAGAATACCAAGCAGGTTGCACGCCCAGTGCAGAGCCCAATGTAAGAGCTCAATCCCACCAGCCTGGGAACATGACCTGAGCCAAAATGAAGAGTTGGATGCTCAACTGACTGAGCCACCTGGGCTTCTCAAAATTTACATTCTTTTTAAAGAAGAAATGCTTCTTCAAATACATTTTTGCTTGTGGGATATCACTTGGGGCTTTATCTTCAGAATCATTGAGGGAAATGTTATCCCTCCATTGTTTTTTTTTTACCCCTCTGTTTTTTCAGGGGCATCTGGCAGTTAAAGTCAGAGAAGTAGTAGGTACAGTTTTTGATTTGCATCTTACATCTTTGTGTAAGAGGATATGAATAAGAATAAAACACACCAGTCTTTAACAACTGTAGAGGTTTTGACCTTTTATAGAACATTTTCCTATTATTTTTTTCCAGGCTTCACCACTTCTTGACCAGAACACACAGCAGGGATTATCATCCCAATTTAACAGGTTAGGAAACTGAGATTACTAAATCTCTGCTAAGGTCCTCCTAGAATCAGGGATGAGAAGACTGCTCATTTCAGTTAAAGAAAAATTATTTATTGACACTTGTTAAAACGGTGAGGAAGACTATTACTAAAGAGGGTCAAAATTACTGCAATAGGAGAACAAAACTGTGCTGAAATTTGAATAAAAACAGCTGGGAATACACAGCCAACAAACAAGAAGAGTGACTGGGTCAGTGGATGGAAAATTACCATGGAGAAACAGTAAAGCAGGCCAAAGGTGGAGGATAAGGAATTTGATCACGTATCAAAGGCATCAGACATCAAGAGGGGGATGACTTAGCAGGATTCATACTAATACTGAGCTCAGCCAGGCCAGACTTGAAGGCCTAGGTGGAATCCTAGACAAGTAGAAGGTTCAGAGGAGCCTAAGAAACGCTAGGACAAGTCTTTTGTCACTGCCTATCTTGGACCTCTTTATTATCCAATCCCTATGGATGAGGATGGCTGGCAGGGAGCCGACGCTCTAGGATCGAGGGTCTGGAGTCTAGGTCTCCCTCCCAGGCAGGAGTAACCTGCTGCCAGAGCTAAGGAGACCACGTCCCGCGACCACCGGACCCACGTGGGTCGGAGCAACGCCCCTTGCCTCAGACCCGAGGCGCCCCCAGAGTCGGCCCAACAGGCAGTGCAACCCACTTCAGGGGCGGGCCCTGCAGGTCGGGCGGGGCGGGGCCGGCACCCTTTATTTGCTGGTGCTCTTGGGCGGGGTTCCAGGCCCCGCCCCACCGCCCGTTACTGGCCGCTTAGTCTCCATCTCCCTCCCCTCAGCCAGCGAAGGCCAGCGCTGGTCGGTCCCGCTCTACCCAGCGGGAGGGGCCGAGCCCGCGTTCCTCCTCCCTACGGGTTTCACCCTTAAAGCACGAGTCTCGACGCTCCGCCTGTTGGAAAGGGTGCCGGGATCCGGACAGCAATCTGCCAGGGCAGGCCAGGGCCTACCGAAGAGGGCCTGAGACCAGGGAGCAGCCCCAGCTGGCACGCGAGCGTCTCGGCGGGTGAGAGCTGCGAGGGCAGGGGTCCCGGGCGCCATTGCTGGCCGCCAGAGCGCCGCCCGGACCTATTCCGCCCTCAGCTGCTCTACCCGCGCCGGGAGGAGCCGTAGCTCGGGGTCGTCGCCACCCACTGGCCCCGTGTCGTAAATCGTGTGCCTCATCTACCGCGCGCTGCGGGCCGTTGGGACCGAGACCATGTTTGACAAGACGCGGCTGCCGTACGTGGCCCTTGATGTGCTCTGCGTATTGTTGGGTACGTACGCGCCGCCGGCCTGAGGGGCGTGTGCGTGCGAGCCCGGGGTGGGGTGCCCCGGTGGGTACGGGCGTGTGTCTTCTGGGAGGGGACTCGCCGAGAATTGCCCACGGGCGTGGGGGCGGGTGTGTGTTTCTGACGCGCGCACCTTTGCGGGGCGAGACTCGGGGGACGGCTTCCGCAGCCCGGGGATCCCGCTTTGCAGCCTGCACCTCGGTCCGTGTGTGGCTCCCACTGTCTTGTCTGTCGCCCGCCGGTGTGCTGAGCCTAGCCCTGCTTGGACGCTGTTCACGTCTCTGCGCTCCGTCCCTTGCTCCTGTCCTCTGTTTCCCGTTCCACTTCCAGCAGAGCCGGGTGGGCTCCTCCCCTCTCTGCTGTAGGGAAGCCCGGTCACTGGCACGTCAGGATCTGTAGAGACACTGGAGGTTTGATTCACTGGGTATTCTCAGTAATAGGCGCCCCGCCTGGTTTATCTTACTTGTGGGAAGCAGTTTAATTTTTCGTCTATAAAAGACTAGAACCTTCCTAATTAGAAGGTGTTACCAGGTTGTAAATTGTCAGGTTGCAAGTAGGTGTGAGGATGCCAAATTTCTGCCTATGGATCTGAAGAAACTGGCTGTTTGGTTGTGTATGCGCGCGTGCTCCAGACCTGCTGTTTCCTTCTCTGTACAGACCTTGCCATGGTGTAGCTTTCCATCTCCTGTGACAGCCCACAAGGAGCACTACACATTCTTTGGCTGCAGCAATTCTGGCGTTGGCTTCCTAATGGAAGAGTTCATTTCTGGGGCTTCAGGTTCCCAATTGCTCCTTGCTTTTGACAAGAAAGAATTGAAGTCATCTGGATAAGGGATAGGCATCTGGATAAAGGATTGGAAGGAATAACTTTCACCTTTTTAATATGTATTGTGTGTAAGGTAATATGTTGAGAACTATTTAGACGTTGTGGGGGAAAACAAACAAACAAACAAAAAAGCAAGAAGACCTGCTCGAGGTTTGGGTAGCCAGAGTCAGGTATCAAAGTAATGGTACTGGCAACACCTCAGTGTTGGAGATCTGTTGACTGTGGCATCCTTGGTGCAGGTGTGCATAATGGCTTTCACCGATAGGAAATATCCCCGATTTGAATCCAGTATTCCACTTTTCCTGCCTCAAACCTGACGATTTAGGCGGCTGCAGTCTTCCTGAATTCTTATAAATTCTGTTTCCTCTTTTTTGAGGTAAAAACCCTGTATTATTTATGAAATATTTTTATTGTTGACCGAGAGCTCTTTTAGAGCTCCACAGTGAATTTTTGGAGTTAAGTTCAGAAAAGAGAAACAGAATTTTGGAACACTATTTTTTATAGAAACAGAAGTAATTCTTTCTCTCTTTCTTTTTTTTTCTTCCCCAACCCCTTTGGAGAACAAATTCTTCAAATGTCAAAACATACTAATAACTACATTAAATATGTTGAAATTTATTTACAATGAAAAATTTACCTTTGGTAAAGACATTAAATTTTATTGCAGTTTTAGATTTTTCTTTTTTTTTCTTTTAATTCCAGTGTAATTAACATACAGTGTTATATTAGTTTCAGGTGTACAATATAGTGATTGAACAATTCCATATATTTCTTCGTGCTCATCATGATAAATGTACTCTTAATCCCTTTCACTTGTTTCACTGATCTCACTACCTACCTCTCCTCTGGTAAGATGTTAAATTTTAAAATGTGCTAAAGCACAGTGTCACTAGGGCATTGTTAAATGTCACATATATTTTAGTGAAGGGAGAGGAAAATGTTTGGTCACAAGTAGTTTTGATAATTCTAATATATTGGATATTACCTGCCATTGCCACAAATTGTGTACTCTCAGAATTATATATCTATTTCCTCTTCTCCCTTGTGAGAGTTAATAATTTGTAAAACAAATGTCCTGTTTTTTTCTGTGGGCCAAGCACTGTACTAGGATAAGTGAAACCTCATACTGCTTTAAGTTAACCAAAGTTAATATTAATATACACAGTCATATGGTAGATCTGTGTTTTGTTTCTGTGTTTTAAAATTCATCTAAAATGGAGAACCCATTTGTAGTACAGTTTTATAAATTATAAGTTCTTCTGGTCTGTGTTTTCAACATGATGCAAAGATCACATAATTGTACTGTAGAGGTAATAAGAACAGTTTTATTGCTATAATTTTATTGACCTGACATTTTCAGGATTTATGATGGCTTTCAAAAAGATGAAATTGTGTTTTTGATTTTAAGTGTTTTTAATGGTTTTGGGAAAAACTTGCTTTGGGGGCTTAGGGATTAAGTATGTTTTAGAAAAAGATACCTGGTCTATTGAAACATGTTTTATCTGTTATTGTATTGCTCAAGTTTCTTTTAAAGTAATTCAGAAGATTTTCGTGATGAGCCCAAAATTCCCTTTCCCTAAACAGAAAATGAAGTACTAATTTATTTTAATTTGGTAGATAAGATGACGTTAAATTTAACAATGTCAACTCTCCATTACAAACAGCAATGAAGGTGCTGGGATACAAAAGTTTTTCCTACTGGGTTTTGGAAGGCAATACATTTTTATAGCAAATTCACCTCTTGGAGTCTAAAGGTTATTTTAAATTTGGCTTTTATTCACTTTACTGACAGCAGGAGATTGACAGACTAAAATTATGGTAGCTTGAAGAGGGTTATCAATTTGGAATTAACTTTATTCTTTTTCTGTGGAGTATATACAGTTAAGAGTTGCCTATACCAACAAAAAGATGATTAAACACTTCTTAAATACAGGGTTATATGAAAGTGACTCATAATTATAATGTGAATATGTTCCAGGTTCTGTTAATGACCACCCCAACATCATACAGTATATCCATTTTAATTTGATGATGTAACATGATTGTGTCACATGACTACTTTATAATTTTATGGAGTGTGATGTCTGTTGAAGTGATCATTAAACATGTGCTGTGTGTGTTTCTACCTCTCAGTCATGTTTATCATGTAAAACATGAATTCCTCCATCTCATAAACCAAATGATGAGTTTCTTCGGTGGATCTGGTGAGTTCTTAGAAAAAGTCAGAATTTTGAGATATAATGTGTATTTGAAATGGAGCATAGTCTTGCCATTTTTCTCTAGATCTTTTGATGATGAGTTCTGTCATTGTAGAAAAGACTGGCTGTAAGTATCTAAGCACACAAGAAAAGCTGCTGGATAGGAAATGATAGCAGGCTGGTATGAAGGGAACTATGTTTTTGCTCATTGTGTTAAATGATGTCCTGAATAAAACTTACTAGTGTTTAATTTCTGAGAGTCATTCCACATTTTATCCCCTGTGGCATAAGGCTGCCAGTTATGGACGCTGAGTCCACTGATGGATTCTGTGCACATAGGTTGAAGGCTGATTCTGTCAGGTGCATGTTAGGTGCTAGCGATTCAAAGTTGATTAAGACAATCCTTGCCCTAAAGGAGTTCAGGGTCTAATGAAGGACAAATAAACGGCTTATAGTACATCCTAATAAGTGTAATAATTGTGGTATGGAATAGGTGCCCTTTGAGTACAGAGAAGGGACTTGTCTTAGATCTGATCCATTGCAAATAAATGGTTTGTCTGTTTATCCTTAGGGATGCAGAAGGGACAAAAATTACCTAGAATTACTTTTAGAATCTTTTTTTTCTTGCCCACCTTGATGTAGGGCAGTAGAAACCCAAGTAGGTACCCTACATTTATGACTTTTTTGTAGACGGTTCCATGGTGTCTAAAAGATTTAGGAGGAACTGGCAAAAACTTTTTGTATACTTGTATTTTGCTATGTGGCAGTCATTTAGAATACCTTTTTGTGCTCCACATTCTCCTTTTGCCCCTCCAGATCTGTTCCCCACCTTTATCTGTACTCTGGGAAGCAGATTCTATGAGTTATATCAACTGACCTCTTGGTTTCTGGTTTCTGGTTTGCCTTGGTTGGTGGTGTGTCAGTAGGAGGCCTGGAAGAGCCAGTTCCTTCCTGCTGGATTTGTGTTGCTAAAGCCGTTCTGTGTTTTGTGAGTAGGTCACAGCTTCTATTAAATGGCCCTCTTCTGCCAGCCAGCCACAGTTACAGATCTTTCTGGGTTCTGGTAACCCCTTACTTGCCCCTTTAGGCCTAGTGATGATAATGGCTTCCTGATGTTGCTGGCATGGGAGTTTTCCACCATCCCTTGCTGCTTTTCTTAAATCCTGCCTCTGCTTTTGAAGATGGTTCCTTCATTAAATTCTGTTGAATACCTTCTTTGAATGTGCTTTTATTTTGTTTGTTTGTTTGTTTGTTTTGCTTGGGCCCTACTGATAACATTCATCCATGTCCAAAACAGATCTGAAGTAGCTTCCCTTTCTTCACTAACATCAGTTACAGCTGCCCATTATAGCAGGTGCAGACAGGAGCTCATGGGCTCCAGTGTTGGCTTTCTTGGAAGAAAGGTTGGTCATAGTTTCCTTACCATGCTCCAAATGTGGTATCATCATTATGTCAAATCGTAGTCAATAGATTAAGAATAAAATCTGGCAGCAAAAAACTGGCAGCCGATGATAGTAGGCGGTTGTGGAATCCCTGTTACTTATTCTTCCCTGGTAATTATCTCAATACTGATGTCATATGTCATTGCTGTAATACTGACATCTGCACCTTAAGTATTACCTCTGAAGAGTGATTCCCTTTCCTTTCCCTCATTCTGGACCCCTTTCTCAAGGGGAAAAAAAATTAAATATTTAGTGAAAGATTTTCACTTGCTAAATAGTCTGCAGCATATTGTGCCTTCCCTTTTCTCCTGACATTCATTCATTCATTCATTCATTCATTCATTCTTGAACATGTGTTTGCTTAGATGCCTGGCATCGTGTTGGATGCTGAAGATAAAAATAAATAAGTAGGACAAAATGCTTACCTGATCACTAGCCATTTCAACCTCAGTTAACTTGTATTTATTTTTACAATGTTTTTTTAAATTTATTTTTATTTTTTTAAATGTTTATTTTTGAGAGAAAGAGAGACAGCACAGGTGGGGGTGTGGGCAGAGAGAGAGAGGAGACACAGAATCTGAAGCAGGCTCCAGGCTCTGAGCTGTTTGCACAGAGCCCATTGCAGAGCTCGAACTCATGAACTTTGAGGTCATGACCTAGATGAAGTCACATGCTTAGCCAGTGGAGCCCTGGGAGCACCTATTTATTTATTTTAGAGAAGAGAGTGTGCACCTGTGTAAGTGAATGCAGGGGGTGGGACATAGAGAGAGAGGGAGAGAGGGAATCCCAAGCCAACTTGGTGATGTCAGCACAGAGCCCTATGTAGGGCTCAAACCCACAAATTGTGAGTTCATGACCAGAGCTAAAATGAAGAGACACACCCTTAACCAATTGAGCCACCCAGAACTTCCTTTAACTTTTATTAAGCAAACCTCTTTTGCTTCTGATGAAAGGTAACTGGGTTTGTGTTTTTTTCATATAACTTTTCTATTCCCAGCTACAGAGAGAGGGATGGAATCTCAAAAAATGATCAAAAATTCGTTAAACTGGCATATTCTTTTGTTAGACTGGAATCCTGCCGCAAGAGTTTTTCTACCTTTAAAAAGCCAGTTTGGAACAAAAGCAGAGACCTGGAAGAAATTGCTACTGTTTGACTCCAGTTGGTTTTATACAGTTGAATTTTAACTTTAATTTACCTTGCTTGGAATAAAGTATGGAAATGTTCAGAGAATGTTCTTCTCTATAGATTTTATGAAATGTAAATTCTTCATTTATATTCTCTTTGAATTACATCCCTTTGGAAACTCAGGGGCGTGCTATGGATCTTGATTACTCTTTTTTTGTTTAGTCATTTTTGGCTGAGCTCTACCAAAGTTTCCTATGTATGCTCAGCTTGGGGGATTTTTTTTTTTTTTTTTATTCTCTTGGATAAGAAATTGAAGTTTAAGTTGTTATTGTTTACCCTAGTAAAAAAGAGAATTTGGAAGAAAGTCACTAAACTCCCAGATTTTAAGTGAACCAGTTAAAATATAGCTTCAATTTTATGGAAAGGAATTTGGAATGTTAATTGTCTGCTTCCTCCTAATTTAGGTGGCTTAATTCAGCATTTGGGATGGAAATACACAGTCTCTGTAATAAGCTAGTTAAGGATTACATAGACACTGTCTTGTCTGATTTTCATTTTAAAAAGCATTCACCATTCAGATATTATGAACAGTGGATACAAGTAGCTTTCTCTTCTCTTCCTCCTCCTTCTTCCCTTCAGCCTTCTTGCTGTCTAGGTTTAAAGCCTAGATGGCTTATAATTTTTTGTTTGTTTTGTTTTTTAATTAAAACTAGTCTAACATTGGAAATGTCTTGTTTTTTATAAACAATTAATTTTCCTTTAAAATATTAGAGAGGCAGCATAGTCTAACGATGATCTCTGGATCCAAATTGCTTAGGTTTACATTTCACTTCCTCCATTTACTAACTGTGTGACCTTGGGCAGTTTTCTTCTTTGTGCCTCTCTTTGCTAATAAAAGTACCTACCTTATATGGTTGTTGTGAAGCTTGAGTGAGTTGTATGTAAAGAGCTTAGAGCAGTGTCTTGCACTTAATGTGCATGATACATTTGTGAAATAAAATCAATCTTCTGTAATCCTACTAACTGTAACATAATTATTTTCATAGCAGTAACATCGGCTAGTTTTGTATTAGGGGCAAAAACACTCTCAAACTTTGAAACATTTCTGATGCATACTCATTGAATGTCTTTGAACCTTACAGAGCATATTGAAATAATAGTGTTGTATCAGTCATGTGTAAAAGCCACATATATGATCTCCAAGTAGTGGTAATCCCAGCAGTGGTGGAAATTAATCTGTATAGGTCTGTGGTAGAGAGTAATTAAACAAATAAAAAAACTTTATACCATGCTAAGTCCTGAATTTCACCTTAATCAAGAAAATGGAGTTATCTGTACTCTGAGTCACCTTCACTACTTTTATTGCCCAGGCCATGGAAATGGTCATTCCCTATAAAAAGTGAACTTCATATTTTCAAAATTTGTGAATGGCCTTCATTGTACATCCTCATTTGTGCAAATTCTATTATTTGAATTCTTCTCTGCAGTTAAATGGACAACAAACAATTGTTGTGTAATACCTCTCCATACTCTCCTCTCCATCTTGTTAATTTTTTTCATTTATTATACTCTTTAAATTAAAAAAATTTTTTTAATTCAGGAGTAGAATTTAGTGATTTATCGCTTAAATACAGTACCCACTGCTCATCACAAGTGCCCTCCTTAATGCCTATCATCCATTTAGCCCATCCTCCCATCCACCTTTCCTCCAGCAACCCACAGTTTCTTCTGTCTAGTTAAGAGTCTCTTTTGTTTTGCCTTACTCTTTGTTTTTATCTTATTTTATTTTTCCTTCCCTTATGTTCAACTGTTTTGTTTCTTAAATTCTACATATGAGTGAGATCATACGGTATTTGTCTTTCTCTGACTGACTTTTCTGCTTAGCATAATACACTCTAGTTCCATCCACATGGTTGCAAATGGCAAGGTTTTATTCTTTTTGATGGTTGAGTAATATTCCATTGTATATACATCCACATTTTTATCCATTCATCAGTCGATGGACATTTGGGCTCTTTCCATTACTCTTGCTTTTTTCAGTCAGGTGTTTCTTTTGATGTATATTAATGTGAAATTTGTGTGTGTGTATGTGTGTGTGTGTGTGTATAGATGTGTGTGAGAACAGTATTAAGTTTTTTAAATATTTGACTTTGCATTATCTTCATTAAGCACCTATAATGTGCTTAATACAATGTTAGTAGCTATAAATATTACTGTAAAAAAGATAACATTTCTAAACTAATATTTAAGACAATTACAGATGTTTGTAAATGGCATGAAAGAGTTCACACAAGGTAGAAGAGTGTCAGATGGTGGAGGGTGGCAATCTCAAAGAAGGCTTCTCTGAGGAGGTGATACTTGAATTAAGATTTAAGGATGAAAATAAGGAGGGTATGGAGGAACTTGAAGAAGATGATTCCAGATGATTCCAGGCACAGGGAAGAGCAAGTGTTGAGGGCCAAATGGTGAAGAGCATTTTGTAACAGGAAAGAGGCCAGTGTGACTGGAATATAGTATGCATCCATGGTATTCTTTCATTTCTTTTTTAAATTTTTGTATTAAAAAATTTTTTTTTGTTTATTTTTAAGAGAGACAGAAACAGAATGCGAGTGGGTTAAGGGCAGAGAGAGAGGGAGACACAGAAGCAGAAGCAGGTTCCAGGCTCTGAGCTGTCAGCAGAGTCTGATGCAGGGCTCGAACCCACGGACCATGAGATCATGACCTGAGCTGAAGTCGGACACTTAACTGACTGAGCCACCCAGGTGCTCCAATTTCTTTTTTCTCTTCTCTTCTCTTCTCTTCTCTTCTCTTCTCTTCTCTTCTCTTCTCTTCTCTTCTCTT